>NC_068990.1:73716071-73722809 GCF_001194135.2 Octopus bimaculoides
TATATATATATATATATATTTACATTTATGTATATATACATCCATTAATGATGACTGAAAAATATTTCACCAAGTATTTTATGTACTGCTTTATGAGCTTCAAATGAATAGTTTCCTTAAATAAACAAAGAAAATTTTCCTGCAATCAACGGCAACATTCATATTAGCACACATGTATGCATGTGTATGCACACACACATACACACACACGCACACATCCATGTATATATACATATTGAGGCATATGCATAGCTGTGTGGACAAAGAGACCCACATATGACTGTGTGAATACAGAATTCGCTTAGAAGCCATGTGGTTTTGAGATCTATCTCATTCCATGACACCTTGAACAACTGTCTTCCACTGTGGCCTTAAACTAATCAATGCCATATAAATGAAAATTTGTAGAGGGAAACTGTATGGAAGCTTGACATATGTCAGTTCAATTTAGCATCATCAACTGTAGTTTAATGTAAAGGCACTCGATTGGGAAAAGTGTTAAATCACTGGACAAATGCCTTCTTGTAACTGTTCTAGCATTTTGTTCTGAGTTCAAGCCCTACTAATGACAACCTTGGCATTCGACCTATAAAGTTAATAAAGTACCACTCAGGTACTGGGATTACTTCTCTTTCTTTCCATCACTCTTTCCATTTTCTCTTTCACCATCTACCTCTCCCTTGCTATGCCTGTCTATCTCTCTCCCTCTTCTCTTTCTCTCTCTTCTCTAAGAATTGTTTGTACAGCACCAGACTCAAAGACAAAGAAATGAAGATGTTTTTAAACTTTCCAACTGAATTCTAATGATCTTTAAAAAAACTCCTTATAGTCCCAAAGCAGTGTCTTCTATATTTGTAACAAGAATCAAAATGTTATCTTTACTAATTCAAGAATGGTTTCACTGTTAAGAAATTTTTGTTTTATACTTAGAACAATATAATCCAGACTTGAAAACAATAAATGTAAGATTTTTACCTTCTATTTGAATTCTAAGATAGTTAAAAAAAAAAAATACTCCATCGCCCAAGGCAGTGCATTCTATATTTTGAGACCATAGTGTTTTAAGAATCTTTTCCAGTGACTGCTACTAATTGGTGCTGCATAAAGTTTGAAGTGGTTCCAGGGAATTGATTGTAAGTGACCAGTCAAATAAAAGGCCTGAAGATTCTGATATTCTTGAAATCAGAATCAGATATTTTTAAGAGTATGTACATTTTTTTATATTGGTAATTGGAACAGGCTGATCAATAAAGAATTTTTTTTTTAGTTTTGAAGTTATCTTAATGGGAATATAAGCTCAATTTTCTTTTTCGTAATATCAACAACACTTATTGACATGAAGTAAATTAGAAAAAATCTCTACAGTCTTTATATCCCAGACATGGTGTCTCCTCACTCTACCTTTTCTTCTACTGTAACAGAGGTCTCTGCTCCATGGAGTAAGCTTGTCTCATACCACCTCCACTCATCTCTCTTCCTATTTCCAAACCTATCCAGTTGTTTTCTTTTCTTCTAGTCTCATCTGAATCACTTTTCACATTCTTCCTTCCCAAAATTTCAAACTTCTAACCATATTTTCATGCAACTGTCAACTTGTAATCTTCAAGAGGTATATTAATCACGCACGCACGCACAAACACACACACACACATACACACACACACACACACACAACACACACACAGCACACACACACACACATGCATGCACACACACATGCACACCACACACACCATACACACACATGCACACACCACACACAGACATGTATACACACATACACACATGAAAAGTCTGCTCCAATCCCAACTTAAAATTCCTTTATGCATACAAATGCAAGACAGACATACATTATGGGTATATGTGTTTGATTAAGAAGACTACTTTTCAACCAGCAGTTCTAGGTTTCATTTCACTTCTTGGTACCTTGGGATAAAATGCCTTGTACCATAGCCTAGAATGGATCAATTCTCTATCAGTGAAATTTGGTAAATTTGTTAAACAGAAATAGTGAAGAAGCTGATTGCCACCCTCATTTACACACACGTTTATAAGTAGGTAATCAAACGAAAGAAAGTAGCACTTCACACATATAATTGGAATAGTAAATATTTAATAACAGTTTGACTTAGCTCTGCATTACTTGAAGTTTCATTGGCACAGAATACAGCTCACATCCATAGATTATGGAGTTGGAGTGAAGAGAATTTAAAATAAGTTTTTAAATGGTTTCTGGATGAAAATATCAAGTCCTCCATTGGTCAGTTCATATCACATGAATGATTTGACTTAGCACTTACCACAAGTCATTCCATTATACACCCCATATATTAGAATTGACAGTATATTAGTGCCAGATAGTTGGCATTCTGTACAATTTGACAGTTTACAAATGGCAGTTATTGTGACTGCTTTGGTGATGTCAGGTTACATATCAGTTTTTGTGTCAAGCATACCCGTGTGATTTAATAATAGCTGGATCATAGTAGGCTACAGTGATGGTATTGCAAAAAGGGAAAGAATCTCACTATCAGCAAACAGATTACATACTTTGCAATTGTGTGAGACAGTTAGGGCTATGGCATATTTTCAGGTTATCAGTAGTAAATATTTTGAAGGTATTTAACAGGTTTTTCTTTGGTGATATTGGGAGGTTAGATTAGTTTTCCTATTGATGAATACTGCAGATAGCTGTGGTATATACAGTTTCTTGTGAAGGCAGAGTTGGCAATAAGAACTGTGAGAAAGGATAACTTGTGAAGGATGCTCCATTTACTGTGGAGTAAGTAATTTACCTTTGTCCCAATATCTCCAGATGAAGTAAGACAAGAAGGTGGGGTTTTCCTCATCCCTACATTTGAAGGAGTGTATGTGATGCATAAATCTTTCCTTGAAAGCATTGACTGTTATGCTTATGTTGTGTCACATGACACATGATGCTATCAAACAGTGTGAGTATGACTCTAAAAGCCACAAGCATTGAGATGCAAGTCCTTTTGAGGGGACAGTTGGTGAGATTTCAAAAGTTACAGGTTGATATCATTTTTAATAGTATTGAATTTTGTGAACATTTAATCATTTAAACATGATTTCTACTTCACAATTTAAAACTTTTTGCATCCCATATGTTTATACCATTAATAAACAAAAAATTGTTGAAACTAGTTTGGTATGGAAGTAAATAAATTTATTTAAACACTATTACAAGTTTTTCAAAAACAAATTCTTCTATATGTTTTCCTGCATGGAAATACACCCCTGCTTTTCTTCACCCACAAACTTCTCCACTGGACCTTCTACCTTTCTACACTCTTTTGGATTTTCTACACTCCAGATGCACCTCTCCTGCCTATGGATTACCCTGGACCCATCTGTTGATGAGAAATCGCTCCAATACACCATGACATCTGAAGCTTTTGGACTATTTAACCTTTATGTAAAACCTTTATTAACCACTACACGCATTTTTTTTCTCTCCTTGTTTCTCTCCTTGTTTCTTTCTGTGGAAGAGCGTAGGCTCGAAACGTTAAAGACTTTTTTTAATTCCCGAGCATTATACTAATACATCTGTTTGTTGTCTACACCATCTGTCTTCGTCTGTTGTTTTTTTTGTGAATTCTCCCAATATATATATATATATAAGGAGAGAGAGAGAGAGTTTCTGTTTGTCAGACAGTTGTGATGGAAAACTATATATATATAACAAGAACAAGAATGGAGAAAATCAAATCTTTAATTGATGACTACACCATTCGTTACTGATGATTGTTTCTATTGTGTCAGCATATTTAGATATAGGAAAATGGTAGAAAATACCAGTCAAACTGATATAGCCAAAAAATATATGCTAACAGAACATTATAAAGCCAACATGGACTAAATTCAGAGTGAATTGAGAAAATATCTCCAATAGATGAACACATAAGAAGATGAACACATTAAGAAGAGATGTAATATTCTAAGTAAAAGCACGTTTAATATTTAGACTTATAATGACGTCAGTAGGTAAAGAAAGAATAAAAAATAAACACTGAAATTGTATGTTACAACATTAAGTTATCTACCTATTAAATCTGCTAAAAAGTTTTAAGAAAAATTATGCATATTAGATTATAGGAAAAGCAATTATAATTAATGCATTATTTCATGCAGATGTATTTAAATGCTTTGTATATTTATGAGAACATTTCAATGTAAGGTTGTTTCTACAATTTAATAATTCTACTTTTGAAGTAATTATAAAATCCATTTCCTCTAGGCAATGATCACATTTAAAATTACCACTGTTGTATGACAGTGTGTAACTAATAATGGACCACTTTATATCATAGTTAATGTTCCTGTTTTTTAAATCCGAAATGCATTTATTTACTAAGATTCATAGAATTATAGTTTCTTTTAAACTTAAATGAAGAAGAATGGTTATGTAATCTAGATTTCCAAATTATAGCAGAAGAACTTGTGTAGTAATTCGTGCAATCCTCTGAAATTACCTTACTTTGATACACTATATTTTCCCTTAAATACTGATTTTTCTAAAGGACACAGAACTTTGTTTTTGAAATTACAAAGGTGTTTATTCACTCGTATGTGGTACTCATGGTTAAAGGAATTAGTACTAATTCTACTTTCATCATTAGGTGTTAAAGCAGGAATATTATTAAATCACAGCTGTGGCAGATACCGGTGTCATGCAAATGACATCCATGCCGGTGGCATGTAAAAGCACCCATTACACTCTTGGATTGGTTGGCATTAGGAAGGGCATCAAGCCATAGAAAACCATGCCCAATCAGACTGGAGTCTGGTGCAGTATTCCAGCTTACCAGCCCAGGTAAAACCGTCCAACCATGCCAGCATGGACAACGGACGTTAAATGATAATGATGATAATGATAATGATTATTTGATATAATTAACCAAATTTGTTTAACACTGATTGCTTTCAATATAAAAGTTAGTACCCTCTATAAAAATTAAGTTATTTAATTCTCCTGTGGAGTTAAATAATAATTTCAAATATATTTACAAGGAACAGTTAATTAGCAATCAGGAACTACATTCAACAAGTACTTTACTTCATCAGCTCTCTCAGAAAGTGAAAAAGGCAAAGTTGACTTCAGCAGAATTTGAACTCGGAATATAGAGAACTAGAACGAATGCCTTTAGACACATTGTCTGATGTTCGATTGGTTTTATCAATCTACCAATCATTATCTTAAATACTTCAGTGTACAATCACACCACATAATTTGTGCAGGTGGTAGCAATTAAGACAATCTTAGACAAAGTTGTATGTCTCCTAGGCAAATTTATTAATATTCTGTATTATGAGGTCGCATACAAGTGAACTAGATAAGTATTTCCAATTTCATGTCAGTTGTTTATATCAATGAAAATTCTCAGTATATTTCCATATATGGTGGTAAAATATTTAGACCAACAACACCATGTACAAATAAATGTGAGTATTCACACCTGTTGATGAACATGCACACACATATCTATCTATCTATCTTTCTCACTCTCTTTCTCTCTCTCTCTCTCTATATATATATATGTGTATGTATGTATGTATATATATGTATGTATACATATGTATATATATATATATATATATACATGCACACAGCTCCAGCATTGAACCCCATACGTTAGACCATAACCATAACCCAACCCATCCTACCAACACTACACAGAATACTACTACAACTTCCACCACCCTTACAGATAGAATAATTAACAACAATGATGGCAATAATAATAATAATAGTAATAATAATATTAATAAAATAAATAACTTAAATCCTTCTACCCCAATCTCTAACCACTCCTCTAACAGTATTACCTCCTCCATTCCTGAAAATAACCCCCCAAATACACCCACTTGTAACTGCCATCCTGGGTTCATCTGTCCTCTACAAACCCATTGTGGAAGATCTAATGTAATTTATAAATGCACCGTCCTTGACACATTACGCAATTCTACAGCTATATATATATAGGGTCAATCATAAATTTTAGACAGTGATATGCCACTCATCTCAATTCTTTTAGATATGAGAAACAGTAAATCCACAACACTCACCAGTCACATACATCATCTCAAAAAATAGAAATATTCCCTACACATTGTCATGGTTCATAATAGATTCAGGGCGTCTATACCAAGGTCAACGCTTAGCCTGTAAGCTATGCCTTAAAGAGGCATTCCACATATTAAAACACAACTCCTCAACACTACTAAACAAATATAATGAGGCCATAAGTACATGCAACCACCAGTGTTTCATACCTTCAAATTTTACCACAGATCTAAATGCAACCCAAATAACCACACAGTATATATCCACAACACCTCGTAGGTAATCCCCAACAACCCTACTGATCCACATATCATAACGAACTAAAAAAATTGAATAAGAGCAGAAACATGAAAATGCTGGGAAAGCAGTATGTAGAAAACTTGGAAGGTTAAAAAGAAAAATGAATAAGTAAAAAGTAAAATGTAAAGAAACGTAAAAGAGCAATGTTAATTCTCTAAATGAAGTATTAACAGTAACTGCATGATAAAGTGTAGTATATTGCCACTTAAGTGTGGCTGACCCCTAGGGGTGGATGTTTCTGTTGCTTTTAGCCCCAGGAGGACATCTCCTCCAGCTGGCTTATCGACACACGACTGTGTCCTGTTTGCCAAGGGAAGTTATCCCTCTCACCATGATCTGCAGCACGAACGTAA
>NC_068990.1:73722819-73726025 GCF_001194135.2 Octopus bimaculoides
GCTTATCGACACACGACTGTGTCCTGTTTGCCAAGGGAAGTTATCCCTCTCACCATGATCTGCAGCACGAACGGATCCGGATTTCAGGGTTATTTCCCTTCGTCGGCGTTCGATAGCTACTGACCCTGGTGAGAGAGACAAAAACCTGGCAATCTTTTATCTACTTTTCCAGTGAAATTCTTCACTGATATCGAAAAGGTGAAAACAAGCAATGTTAATTCTCTAAATGAAGTATTAACAGTAACTGCACGATAAAGTGTAGTATATTGCCACTTAAGTGTGGCTGACCCCTAGGGGTGGATGTTACTGTTGCTTTTAGCCCCAGGAGGACATCTCCTCCAGCTGGCTTATCGACACACGACTGTGTCCTGTTTGCCAAGGGAAGTTATCCCTCTCACCATGATCTGCAGCACGAACGTAAAAGAGTTATCCTCATTAGACCTTAGATTATAAGGCTGGAAAGGTATCAACAAGTGAATCAGGTATAGGTGGAATATTTTAATTCTTCAAAATATATTTATATATGTGTTTGCAACTGCTGAAAATTTCAGACCTAGAGTTCAGTAGAGAGTTAGGGATCTTAGATCTGTAAACAATCTGAGCTCTTTCAGCTAATCATAACCTACATTTATTTGATCCATTAACACAAGGTGTCATTTTCTCAGGTATATTTCTCTTAATCACATGTTGTGTTTCATTAGCTTTCAAGCTCTGTACATGGCTAACCAACTTAGTAGCTTTGCTATCGTTCTCATGTTGGAAGGAAGCTATGTAATTGGTACAGGGATTTTTGAATTCTCCTTCACATAATTCAATATAGGTCTGATTACCTGTTGTAGCTTTTTTGAGATTCTTCTCTTATTCAATTTTTTAGTTTATTATAATATGTGACTTGTGCCTGATGAATAAGTTTGAGATATTTCTCCAGATATTAAACTACTAGCAGCATATAAAGACATGTATTGCATCCTTTAAGTAATAATATTTATCTCTCACCAGAAGGAGTACTTTTTTGTTGATCTTTCTATCACAGAACAGTACATTATATATATGTATATATATATATATATATATATATATATATAACATACACACATATATGCATACGTATACATACATATCTCTCTCTCTCTCTCTCTCTATCTCTATATATATATATATATATTATATATATGTGTGTGTGTGTGTGTATGTGTACACATACACACATACACACATACGTACATACATACATACATATATACATACATACATACATACACACATACATATACAAATGCATTACGAAATAATACTATTTTTGAAGTTTACACTAAATTATAAACTATTATTAATCTAAAAACCTTCACTCCATTTATAATAGAATATGTGAAATTATGAATTTCAATAAAAAAAGAAAAGGAAAAAGGCACATAATTGATACAATATTCTCTTTGATCAGCTATTGATCTCTACATACAAGTTGATCATTTAATCTTTTTGAAATGAAATGCTTCAAATAAACACTGCTGTGGCAGCATCTTCCATTTACAAACCTTCACTAAATTGATGAGCTAATACTTCTATTGTCATGTTGTTGAAAAAATAAAAAAATATTTTTTTGATAGTCTGGTTAACTTTTTAAAATATTAATGTTTATATGTCTGATTTATTATTGTAGAACACGGTGATGTGTACCGAATGGTTTTTTGGTTGTTTTGAAGCATATCTCCTTGAAGAACAAAACCCCCATTTCCACCTTACCCTTCCTACCCTTTCACAACACGCCCACCCAACATTAAAAGCAACTTGTCTGATTGAAATGTATGACTTACGCTACCCATCTAAATGCTTAATGAAATATAATCATAAATCATAAATCATAAATCATATTGACATTGTTTTTATATGCTTTTGTCTTACTTTAAACATAATAATTGTATTAAAACAAAGAAAACAAAAAAAATTAAAGACAAAACATAATGGAAATCATTACACTTAGATTAAGTGTTATATGTTTATATATATATATATATATATATATACACTGTCTTTGAGTCCATTTGATGTTGTTGATGTTCCTTAGCCACTGGTCAGCCATGATCAAGCAGACATATGATTAAATACATCCTATGACCATCCCATCTTCGTTTTAGATGTGCAGTTAACTCAGTACTACTCCATCCATTATGTTCTTTTCTAAAACAGAAGGGTGCGATTTGAAAGTGAATTGTTTGCTAAGTCTTATCAGATCAACTGATTATATAGGTTCTTCCCAATGATTTTCTTTGCTGACAAACATGTTGTTCTGTAACTTTACAGCCTTTTATAGCAATGAATTGTGAAAGCAAGTAAGGAAAGCATAAGAGAAACTTTGATATTGCTCACTATGTTTCAGTTAGCCTGTAATTATTGTAGCACCCTACTTGCTCAGCATGCTACATTGTGGGTTTGAACTTGAGCCAACATAGTTGTTAAGTGAATTTCCTAACCATCCAAATATGTCTATATCGTTGATTAGCCATCTAACTATGTCTATATAGTTTTTAACCATCCAAATATGTCTATATTTTTTCTTAACTATCCAAATATGTCTATTTCTTTTCTTAACCATCTAAATATGTCTATATCATTTCTTAAGCATCCAAACATGGTCTATATCATTTTTTAAGCATCCAAATATGTCTATATCTTTTTCAGTGGTTTACTACAAGAATAATACCTAGTAGGTAACAAACCAATAATCCATTGGATATTTTCTATCTCTTAAGGTGGTTATTTGAACATCTTTACATATATATATATATATGTATATATATATATATATAAACAAATGCACTATATATATATTTTTTCACTCATTTATTACTATACTTATTTTATTATTTCAACTCATGTCCATTGTCTGAAAATCTTTCGTCCCACATCTTTGACATTTTCAGTGACACTTTTCATATTTGTGTGTATTCTTGTCCACTTACTCCATTCTCTGCCAAATAAATACACACACTTTATATTTTTCTGCACTCATTTATTATTGTTCTTATTTTAACTCATGTCCACTGTATGGAAATCTTTCATCACACATCTATGACCTCTTCAGCGACACCTTTCAATTTTGTGTGTGCACTTGCCCCACTTATTCCATTTTCTGGAGTATAAATATATGTGTATATGGAATGGGGTACATATATATATATATATATATATATATATATATATATATA
>NC_068990.1:73727295-73728066 GCF_001194135.2 Octopus bimaculoides
TGTATATATATATATATATATATGTATGTATGTATGTATGTATATATGTATGTATGTCTCTCTCTCTCTCTCTCTCTCTCTCTCTCTCTATATATATATATATATATATATATATATATATAGGCATACATGGCCTCACATGGATTTGATGTACTGTACATGAGGTCAAAGACCTCATACAGGGTATGTTAAATAGAAACATACATACATACATACCTGCATACACAGGCGTACATGCTCACACACACACACACTGTGCAATTCATACCGGAGTAAAAAATAGAAGAAAACATCTTTTTACCATGTAGAAATTCACTGATATGATCGCAATTGTTAATGATATTTATCAACATCATCATTACTGCCATCATATATATTTACATGCATTAAAAACACATCTGTGTTGAAGATTAATCTTACTTTGTATTATGGATTTTTCATATTTCCTTATTAGTCCTGTATCAATAAATTTCAACAATAGCATATCTAAGTCCATTACCATATGAAGACTAAGAAGGAAATGTGAAAATTCCTTTAAAAAGCAAAGAAAAAAATATTAAACTTCTATGCAGTTGTGTCTTTGATACAAGGTCAAAAGAAAACCGACCCCTTTACCCACCCCTGTCTCTCACATATAATTCACACATGCACACATATACAAATACTTCAGCATATGCACACATGCATATATAATTTAATCTAATTTGATATATATATATATATGTATATATATATATATATATATATATATATATATATATATATATATAT
>NC_068990.1:73728317-73731674 GCF_001194135.2 Octopus bimaculoides
TATATATATATATATATATATATATATATATATATATATATATATATATATTTATATTTATATATGTATATATATATGTATGTATGTATGTATGTATACACACAGAGAAAGATAGAGACAGACAGTGATATTGTTTGAAGTGGTGTACAGATTTTATATATTAAGAGAAAGGAGATAGACAGAATTTTGGATAATTATTCATTTAGTCTTCATCAGTCTTTGAGAGATTCATTATGAATGATTTACTCACAGGTAATTCGCACCTTTTATATAAATATGTGAGTTTTTTGAAGAAATTTGGAGATGAATTAGGAAGAGAATGTTCTCTGTTATCTTGAATCTAGATATGTGTGTTGATTTTGGAGGATTGGTTAGAGGGAAAAAAGAAAGAAAAAAGGACAAGCAGAATGGAAGAAAGATAAATAAGGAAAGAAAAAAGAACGATAAAAGAATGAAAGAAAGAAAGGGGTCTTTTCTGAGATGGTTGAAATTGCATTGTATTTTTGGTCAGTTGTCATGCTACAAAGCTGTACAAAAGTTTATTTTTTCTGAAACGGTTGAAACTAAGGATAGTTCAAGAAGTCAGTTTTCTTTTATTAATTATTGCAGTTTTTGTCAGGTGTCATGTTATCTCACTGTAGAAAATAGAACCTATCAAATAGTTTTGGAAGGGATATAAATGTGTGTGTGTATTAAAGTGTATATGTGTGTTGGCTGCTTAACCCTTTCATTACCATATTTATTCTGAGACGCTCTGTGTTTCTTTCAATTAATTTTAAATATAACAAGGAATTTAGTGTAATTGGGGTGGTTGGTGTTAGGTAGGGCATCCAGCTGTAGAAACTCTGCCAGATCAGATTGGAGCCTGGTGCAGCCTTTCGGTTCATAGTCCTCAGTCAAATCGTCCAACCCACGTTAGCATGGAAAGCGGACATTAAACGATGATGATGATGAAGAGGAGGATTAAGCTAGTGTCAGGAACATAAATTGTGAGTAAACTCTGAAGACAAGACATTTTCCAGTTATTTTAGTAACAGTGATGAGTACATTATTAATACTATCCAGTAGCAATCTGATTTGGTTCATATGGGATGCTTATTTTTTAAATAAGAATTTCTAATGTGTTCATAAATATATATATATTTTTTCTGTTCTTCATGTAATTTAGAAAAAAATCTTTTTGGTATGTAGTTTCATTGCCTTTCACTACTTTGGGTCATTCCTTAGGCATTTGTAGGAGAGAAAAATCTTAAATCTACTGTTTCCACATACTTCCAGATGCTTACTTAGTGGAACCATTTGATCACTTTGCATATCACATTCATCAAATGTATTTTCCTATAATAACCACTGTAAGTGGGCTAATACCATCTATTTCTCTGCATCCAATCTATATCTAACAAGATTTCCTCATGCTTCATCTTCCAAATATCCACCCATCACATCAGTCTTTTAACTATGGTACTAGTTAACTATGGCACTATTCAGCTGTTAGTAAAAGCTTGTGTTTCAGTGGTGAGAGCATCAGGCTTACAATCATGAGGTTGTCAGTTGAATTTGTGAACCAGGTTGTTTGTTGTGTTCTTGAGCAAGACACTTTGTTTCATGTTTCTACAGTATCACCTTTTGTCTTTCTCTTGGACAACATCAGTAGCATGGAGAGGTGAAACTGTTAGGCATGTGCAACTGCTGGTCTTTCACAAACAACCTTGCGTGGACTTGTGCCTCAGAGGGGAACTTTCTGGGTGAAGATCCATGGTCACTCATGATCAAAGGGGGTCTTTCAAACAAAAAAAAATCCCACTGCTATACTTGTATGAGTCGAACTGCACACATCCCATTCCCTTTCATGGAATCAACTACCGCTCTCTCTGGAACCGATTCTTTTAGCATCACTCATTCTCAATACCACACTTTGTTTTCTACTGGTCATCCATTCCTGTGCCACGAGTTATTTCTGTGGTTCCCTTCTGTTAACACAATGCTCTGTTCAGACACTTGCCTAAGATGCAGCACAGTGAAACTCAACCCGAGACGATATGGCTAGTGAACAAGCTTCTTAACAACATACAGTCGTGGCCAAAAGTTTGAAACATTTTTTTGAATATTAAAATTGTTATGCCCAAGTACAATTTGATGCAAATATCTACAACATAGAGATATATTTACCTAATAACTGATTCAATGGCTCAATATCTTCAAGAAAAAATAGGCAAAATCAAAAATATAGTTCTAGACCAAATTGCTTACTTTTAATATCACTTTGGGCATTTAACATAAACATTCTAAGGTGGTGAGCTGGCAGAAACGTTAGCATGATGGGCAAAATGCTTATTGGTATATTGTTTGTCTTTATGTTCTGAGTTCAAATTCCACCAAGGTTGATCTTGCCTTTCATTCTTTCAGAGTCGATAAATTAAGTACCAGTTGCGTACTGGAGTCGATCTAATTGACTGGTTCCCTCCCCAAAAATTTCAGACCTTATGTCTAGAGTAGAAAAGAACATAAAAATTCTAATTTTCAGACCTATGTTCCAAGTTTTGGCCACAACTGTACCTACGCCTGCAAATTTTCTAGTTATTCTTTTGCTCTATATTCACCAACCTTATGAATAATATAAAGAATATATACATTGTTTCTATAGCAGATTATGCCTTTGAATACTTACCAAAGTTTCTCAGCCAATTGTCTTAAGAATACTATAAATGCTGTGCATAGAATAAATTATGTCTTCAGTTTTGTTCTATAGCTGAGTGATACTTGCATAGAGTACACTACAACATTTTAGGTCATAGATGTAAGTACATAACACCACAACATATATGCATATCTCTCCGTCTAGTTATCTGTCTATCTGTTTGTCTGTCTGTCTGTCTACTTGCCTGTCTGCCTGTCAGTCTGTCTATATATACTCACATACGTGTATGTGTATGCATTAGGCATATATGTCACATATTTATCTGTGTTATCCTATATATATATACACACATGTGTGTGTGTGTGTGTGTGTGTGTGTATGTATGAATATATAAGTATATATAAGTATACATATATATTTGTATATATATATAAAAGTATATATATATATATATATATATATATATATATATATATAGAGAGAGAGAGAGAGAGAGAGAGAGATAGATAGATAGTTACATACCACACACACAAACACAGATATTATGAGAGAAGATGCTCACATGAGATTGTCTGTGTGGGTGGAGTGTGTGTGTGTGTGTGTGCATATATATGTATGTATATATGTGAGCATATATACATAAATATATTTGTATACATACATATATATACACACATATATATATATATATATATACATATATATATATATATATATAT
>NC_068990.1:73732192-73733458 GCF_001194135.2 Octopus bimaculoides
TATATATATATATATATATATATATATATTTATTTGTATATTACATGTGTGTGTGTGTGTGAGTCTAGGTGATATTGTTATTTTTTCAAAAATTTCAAAACTATAGGAATAATGATGATTGTGCAGTGATATTGATAGAAGAGAATGATGACGTTAGTAGTGGTAGTGGTGGTGGTAAAGATGGGGGGGCTGGATGATAGTGATGGTGGTCGATGGCTTTCGTTGTAGTGGTGGTAGTGGTAGTGATGATGATGATGATGATGATTACGATGACGGCGTCGATGATGATAATGATGATGATGACAACGATGGCGATGATGATGATGAAGATGATGATGATGGTGGTATTGATAGAGAGGTTTCCACTGCTGATGTTAGTTGTAGTGATATTGCAAGTTGTGGCAATGGTGATGTTTATGATGATGATGATGATGATGATGATGATAATGACGACAGTGTTGAGGATTATGATGATGATGATGGTGATGATGACGAAGACAACGACGACAATGACAATGACGATAATGTTACCAATGATGATGATGATGATGATGATCATCATGGTCATGATAATGCTGTTGATGATGATGAAGATAGTGTTGGTTGTAGTCACCCTGTAAAGGTAGTAATGATGGTAGTCGAGGACATTTATGTTGGGTTTTAGATCATAATGAGTATTTTGAATATGAGTTTCCATCTACCAAATCCACTCACAAGGCTTTGATTGGCTCAAGGCTATTGTAGAAGACAAGGTACCACGAAGTGGGACTGAACCCAGAACCATGTTGCTTGGAAGCAAGCCTCTTACCACTCTTGATTATTATATGTGGGGCACAGTTGAGCAAGAGACCAACAAATCTCCTTGTTACCCAAAGATAAACTGAAGGCAAGGATTATGGCAGTATTCACCAACTTAGACAAGGAGACCATCTAGAAGAGTTACAGGAGGTTCCAAAATTGTCTGGAGGCCATGGTTGAAGCCAATGGCGATTTTATTGAACAAATTTGGTCTTTAGTATTTCAAGATATTTTAATGTAATTTTGGTAAATATATCTGTTAAAATAAGATGACAGTGTTATTTTCATTTTTGCATAATTTAGATGACAGTTTATTCACTGCACCCTACGTCATACACACACACACACACACACACACAAACACAAACAGATAAACCACCAAACCATGCACACACACACACACACAATAATACTATCCATATCACGTCCTCACTTTGTTGTTTTTTTGTTTTTTTGTTATTGTTTTTT
>NC_068990.1:73733468-73737584 GCF_001194135.2 Octopus bimaculoides
TTTTTTTGTTATTGTTTTTTTGAACTATATATATATATATATATATATATATATATATATATATATATACACACACACACACATACAGGATACAATGGGTAAATTATCATCATTTTATATTTTAATTTCACCACACCCTATATATATTGCACAAAACAAATTAGATAATTTTCTTTTTAAATGTAAAATTTCCAATAGAAATACTGAATATTTTGACCTGTTCTAACAGCAATTGTGCGTTCGAAAAAAATCATCTAATTTGTATCATTCACTACATATTTTAATGCTTATAAAAAACAAATGTTAGTTGATATATATATATATATTATTGGCTTGCTCTAACATTAAATTAGAATAGAATGTTTTTAAATATATGGTAAGTATGACATTATATTTATATTTTGTCTCACCATTATTATTTCATTTCAAATCAGTTCTGGAGATAAAGCAGACACAGAATCAAAAGTGCTCTAACCATGACCATCTATCCTTATTCTGATGACAGTCTATCTTAGACAACCATATTCAATATGTCTCTCTTTCTATACACTCATATTTGATTTGAGTGTAAGTTACCTAGTATTTCTAGCAAGCTGAGTGACCACCAACATCCTTCTCTGTTTGCCCATTACACTTTCATTAGAGAAAGAAGCTGATCAAGATAAAAAATTTGCAATGAAACCAGTTAGTTTGGAAGAAAAGCCTCCACAATTTCTTGTAACTCTTAACATGTTTCTTAGTAACAAATGAACATTTTTGTTTCTATAGTCACATATTAGCACTTTCGATACCAACCTGCCTGAAACTGCCCTGTTTTAAAATGATTTAAATTAAAGCTTTCATCAGAATTTCATGTTATGTTATGTCCCAAACATCAGCTTAAAAATGACAAAGTTATTTTACTAAATTTCTCATTATTTTCAAAATATACAGAACTAAGGCATTGTATTGCAACAGAAATATAGTAACACAAGGGTTAAAATATATTTTGAGCATATCAATTAGTCAATAAGTGACCCATCACTTCCTGACTTGTGGACTATGCAACTAAGCAGACTAAAACATATGAAATAGTTCAACTCAATTGGTGTCAAACTGGCAGGAATGTTAACATGCTGGGTAAAATGCTTAGTGGTATTTCGTCTGTCTTTACATTCTGAGTTCAAATTCTGCTGAGGTTGACTTTATCTTTCATCCTTTTGAGGTCAATTAATTAAGTACCAGCTGCATACTGGGGTCAATCTAATCGATTGGCCCCACCCGCCAAAATTTCGGGTCTTGTACCTAGTGTAGAAACGAAATAGTTCAACAGATTATCAAACTTGTTTCCACTTTTCGAAACCAAAATTTCCAGTATACGATTTGTTCTTGTATTTCAATTAGCTTTGAAATTAGACAAGAGTTTCAAAGGAGTTTCAAAAAATAATTAATTTTTTCCTTATTAAGCTAGTCTTTGGAACATAATTCGATGGAAGGTTATTTTGTACAGTTATGATGGATGGTTTTTAATTTAAACTTAATGTGAAGACTTAAAAATTAGAGGTTAACACATCATAAAACTAGAAGCTGTCTGAGATAGGTTGGTGAGTAAAGGGTTAAAAATCTTGCTTTACCAGACTTGTTTCATTAGAAGCTTATCACCACTTTTGTGTTCACATAAGATTAATGTTTTCAGCCATCAAAGTCTAAGACTGTTGATTCCAAAACACATTTTGGTCAAATATCTAAAAGTCTAAGATGAGTTGTTTTGATATGATTATAATTTTTCGGACTATTAATCTCATCTTTAGAGATGAAACGCTTTTCTTTTTAATGTTTACAGCAACATTATGTGTTGATCAGTTTTGATCTCCAATTGGCATCAAGCATCTTTATTCCAAGAAATGTACATCGTACCAGATTGTATTTGAACTTCGAACACGTGTTCCTAAACTGAGGATAAAGTAGCTCTTACATACCTGGTCACTGACATTACTATATTTTAAAATAATAGGTCTTAGTTTGAGTCCAAAATCATTCTAGGGAATTCATAATTATCAAATAACACTCTGAAATTAAATCCAAGGAAGCAGTGTAGACATAAATATTAATTTCAAATTTTGGCACAAGACCAGCAATTTTGGGGGATGGGGTAAATCAAACCCAATGCTCAACTGGTACTTGTTTTATTGACCTCCAAAAGATAAAAGGCAGTCGACCTCGGTGGAATTTGAACTCAGAAAGTATAGATGGATGAAATGCTGCTAAGCATTTTTATGTGATGTTCTAACAACTATGCTAGCTCATTGCCTTAGTATAGGCATAAATATTAGACTCAAAATTTCCATTTCCAGATATCCTCCAACTTTTAGGTATTTCTGTGCAGTAATTTATTTAGTCTTTTTATCTCAGAGATATTTGGCTTTATGTGTTTTGAGTGTGGAACTAAGGTACAGATACTATTTATCTCAGCAGCTAAATGTTTAGCAATGATGGTAACAGCCTTTTAGTGAATGTAGTTAAAAATGACTTGTGAAGTACATAACAGCATCAGTCCTAACACAAGCCAAAAAATATAATAGCATTAATGGTTTCCAATTTTGGCACAAGGCCATATATAATAGTAATAATAAAAAGCAGGTAATGTAGCAGTACTCTAAAAGAAGGACAATTTTCAGTCTTATAAAACTTCATCAAGAGACAAATATTTATTTCCATTATTTTTTGTAGTTGTTTTTGATAATTTTTTTCGTCCTTATTATAGCTTAAATATCACATTTATCATTATATTTTACAGATGATTATCTAAAACTTACCGACAGTTTTTAGCTATTTTTCAACCCAAATCATTCTGAAGTTTTTGGTATGTCCTTGTCTTTGTGTTTTTCTATTTTTTGCCTGTATATATTTTTTTTTTTATGTCCTGTAACTTTGCAGACATATGTTCCAGTTCATCTGATAGTTTTTGATCAGTATGATTAGCAGACAGGCAATTTTGAATAATGATGCTGTTTTTAGCAGTTACAACACTCTGAATGTTTAAGATAATTTTAAACAATGATTTTGATTCTCTTTATCTTATAGCTTGCTTATATTGGGTCTGTACCCATTAGTAATTAGAAATCAATATCTCAATCAATTTTCTCTGGTAATTTTAAAAAAATATATGTGATCTTTGTATGTTTTTATATGTCGCCTATTATTATACATATTAAAGATGCAAATATATGTACACAGCTCTATCTATCAATCTATTTATCTATGCATGACATTATCTATCAAACAATATATATATATATATATATATATTTATATATATATATATATCTGTATATTTGCACGCACACAAACATATATATATATATATATCTACATAGATACACACAAGCTCACGCATATATATATATATGTATATCTATCTATCTGTCTGTCTATCTATCTGTCTATCCATCTCTCTCTCTCTCTCTCTCTCTCTCTCTATATATATATATATATATATATATATATATATACACATACACACACATATATATGCATACATATATAAATGTATGTATATTCATATATATGTGTATATATTTTATAAATTTATGCGTATAGGTGTATGTTTATATACTAATGATTGTGCATAATAATAATAATAATAATAATAATAATAATAATAATAGAGAGAGAGAGAGAGAGAGAGAGAGATAGCAAAATAGAGAGTGTGTATAGATATAAATACATATGATATATGTGGTATTTAAACCTTAAATTGCATTGATAAACAGAAAATATTTCAGCATTCGTAGGTGAGGCGTGAACTCACATATGACTGCTGGTTGGATGCCCCAGTAACAGTTCTCTCATTCTATTGTTTATCATCACTGAACAAAATATTTGAATAAAAAAAAAATATGTAAATAATATATACACACACACCTACATCAATGAGTGTGCGTGTGTATGTGTGTCTCCTCTGTGCATATGTATACATACACACACATACATACATGCATACGTATACATATATATATGTATATATATATATATATATGTGTGTATATATATATATATGTGTATGTGTATGTATATATATATATATATATATATATATATACACAGACACACACACACAAATATATATATATATAT
>NC_068990.1:73738223-73740794 GCF_001194135.2 Octopus bimaculoides
TATATATATATATATATATATATATATGTATTTGTGTATGTGTATGCATATGTACATATATAGAGTTTATTTATTTATTTTTTTTTATTTGTGTCTGTGGTTATGTGTGAGTAAATTTTATAATCTTAGAAGAAATTTTGAATTTCTTTTTTGATTTGCTTTTTTATTTTTATTTTTAATTTATTAATATGATGTAGCACAGACAGGATATAAATTCCTTATAAGTTCACTTCTTGAGTCAGTTTCGAATTTTACTTAGTTCCTTGTTGTTTATTTTTTAAATTTTTCTTTGCTTATATAATACAATAAATTATACATATATGAATCTTGTGTTTTATACATCCATCCATCCATCCAACCATCCATCCATCCACCCATCCATCCATACACACACACACATACACACACACACACACACATATATATATATAGATATATATATATATGTATGTGTGTATGTGTGTATGTATGTATATATATATATATATATAAATGTATGTATGTATATATATATGTATGTATGTATTTATGTATTTACGTATGTATGTATGGATGGATGGATGGATGTATGGATGGATGTATATAAAGCCTAAAGTCAGGAGATGTGACAGGTGAAGACAAAATTTTATTATTCCATATGGCTTCCATATGTTTACTGCTGTTTTGTATCTTTCTTCATGTAGTCATATTAATTTCAGCATGCAAAATTATACATACATTTTTGTATCAATATATACGTGCAACATTATCTAATACAGTTGTAATTTCACAAATTTATGCTAACAAAGAATGGTAACTCATCAGATTACCAGAACATTATGATTACATCTGTGATTCGGATTTCCTAGGTTTTTTTAATGCATGGACATCTTGCAAGCTCACAGGGCTTGGTTCCACATAAAAAAAGCACCTGTGGTGGTGGTGTCACATAAAAAATACCCATGCCGGTTTCACATAAAAAGTTACCTGTACTGATGTCACATATACAGCATCCGTGCTAGTGCCATGTATTAGCAATGATGCTAGTGTCACACAAAAAAGCACCCAGTACACTCTGTTTAAGTGGAGGGCATTAGGAAAGGCATCCAGCAGTAGAAACTATACTACAACAGACAGTTGGAGCCTGGGGCAGATTGCTGGCTGGCCAGCTCCTATTAAACTGTCCAACTCATGCCAGCAGGGAAAACGGACGTTAAATGACGATAATGGTAATAATGCTGATGATGCTGATAATAATGATGATAACAATAATGACGATGATGATGAAAATGATGATGATGATGATGATGGGGTGGGTAGTGATGACAATGGTATGTATTATATTACACTACAATGTAACTGAGTACTGTGTTGACTGTTAGCTAACTCCAAACAGGAAGTTTACTGTGACAGTCACATGATTTTCTGAATCCTTATTTATACTACACTTTTACACACACATGCACACACACACAGACACACAGACACAAACAGACACACACACACACATTCTTTTCCTCTTTGAATTGTTTCAGTCATTTGACTGTGGCCATGCTAGAGCACCACCTTGACGGGTTTTAGTTGAACAAATCAACCCCAGGACCTATTTTTCTTTTAAGCTTAGTACTTATTCCATCAGTTACTTTTGCTGAACCACTAAGTTACATGGACGTAAACACAACAATACTGGTTGTCAAGTGATGTTGGGAGGACAAGCAAAAACATAAAGGCAAAAACACACAGATATATATAGGCATAGGCATGGTTGTGTGGTAAGAAGCTTATGCTGACACTTATGCCGGATTAAATGATACTGCCTAGGTGTGAAAATCATAGCGATATCTGTGGAGCAGCTGATGATAAAGGTATGTTGAATTGTCTAAATGGCTGTTTTTAAATGTGCAGATTAGTTTTATAAGACATCTATTTGATATATATATATATATATATATATATATATATATATATATATATATATATGTATATATAAAAAGCAGCTGTCTGGCTTCTGTACCAGTGACATGTGAATAGCACCATGTGAGTGTGGTTGTTACAATCGTTAATAATTGTTTATTATTAACAGCATATCAATCATCATACTTTACAGCTGTTTCAGTTAATACTCAGTGAATCAATTGAAAATTAAATTCATATGACCTGGGTATAATATCTTAAGACGGAAAAAATATATACTTCGCAGTTTAATGTGCATGTTTATGGATACATTATAGCAGACTGAATGATGTAGTTTATGATTTGTATTTTTATATGTTCAGGCGAGGGAATTGAATATTTATTGGAGATAAGTTAGAGTAGTACATACGTACATAAATATATACTTAAATACATACATACATACATAAATACATACAAACATTACGTATATACGTACAGCTACCTACGCACATAAGTACATACGTACATACGTACATAAGTACATACATACCTTACGTACGTACATACGTACATACGTACAAACGTACATACATACATAGATATTATACGTACATACATACATATATACATACGTACATACATACGTACATTAGGTACGTACGCACGTACATACGTACATACATACTTACCTAGATT
>NC_068990.1:73745286-73752566 GCF_001194135.2 Octopus bimaculoides
ATCATCATCATCATCATCATCATCGTTTAACGTCCGCTTTCCATGCTAGCATGGGTTGGACGATTTGACTGCGGTCTGGTCAACCAGATGGCTACACCAGGCTCCAATCTGATTTGGTGATTTGGCAGAGTTTCTACAGCTGGATGCTCTTCCTAACGCCAACCACTCCGAGTGTGTAGTGGGTGCTTTTACGTGCCACCGGCATGAAGGCTAGTCAGGCGGTACTGGCAACGGCCATGCTCAAAATGATGTATTTTACATGCCACCTGCACAGGAGCCAGTCCAGCGGCATTGGCAATGTCTTTTCATGTGCCACCGGCACAAGTGCTGCTTTGTAAAGAGCATCTTGTACATTCTGTAAAGTGGTTGGTATTTGGAGGGGCATCCAGCTGCAGAAACCAAGCCAAAACAAACGAGGAACTTGGTGTAGCCCATGGCCTTACCAGCATTGAAAAACGGACATTAAATGACGATGATGAGGAAGAAGAGGAGGAGAAGGATGATGATGATGATGATGATGATGATGATGATGAGAATACATTCCAATGTGTCCTGCTTTTTTATTTAAAGATCTAGCATGTGATTTAAGAGAGATCTGTTTGCTATTTTAACCAAGTAGCCTATAGAAGTCCTGCATTGATGTTTTAGCATCTTTCTTTTAGATCTAGATCAACTTTAATTAATCAAATCTGTAATCAGAAAGCATTCCAGTCATGACCATCTCATTTATTATTGTTTAAGGTATGAACTTAGAAACATTTGGCTGGTATTTCTTGCAATGTTGGTAACCAAGCAGGGACTTACTGTTTGACTTATTGTTGTAGATTGTTAAAGCCCGAATAGATGAATAAGATGCCACAGATGAGAAGTGTCAATTGTTTAAAGCTTTCATTGAGGCTGTATAATAATATAATAGAGTGGTATAATTATAGTCATTTGTTTGCAAGTATATGCGTGTCTTTGTGTTTGTATACACTTATGTTTGTCTGCATCTATGTGTATATATGTATGTATGCAAGTATGTGTATGTATATATATATTCATACACACACATATATATATATATATATGCATATATATATGTATGTATATATATATATATATGTGTGTGCAATATATGCATATGTATGTGTGTTTGAATGTGTGTATGTGTATATGTGATTGTGCATATGTATTTGTGTGTGGGTTTGTGTGTGTGTGTATGCGTACATGCATGTGTGTGTGTGCGTACATGCATGTGTGTGTGTGTGTGTGTGCATATGTATAAAGGCGAAGATGCTATACATTCACCATATGCAAAACCCAGTTGACATTAGATGGATCTTTTAAAATTGGTAGATCAAGTCTGTAATTTAGTTAACCTAATTAAGAATTAAGAAGATGGCAATATTGCCAAAGTGAGAGAGAGAGAGATGTGGCTAATGGGTGGCTAATGCAATGGAAAGGATGGTGGTGTGACAATAGGAGGCAGGATGACAGAGTTTGAAATCGAAATTAAATGTCATT
This sequence comes from Octopus bimaculoides, assembly GCF_001194135.2. Classification (NCBI taxonomy): domain Eukaryota; kingdom Metazoa; phylum Mollusca; class Cephalopoda; order Octopoda; family Octopodidae; genus Octopus; species Octopus bimaculoides. The sequence goes on from NC_068990.1 coordinate 73,746,793, forward strand.
AAAAGAAGCAAATGACAAGAGATAAATTTCAAGTGGTTAGAAAGAGAAAGAAAGATAGATAAATAGATTTATAGATAGATAGATAGAGAGAGAGAGAGAGAGAGAGATAGAGAGAGAGATAGATAGATAGATAGAGAGATAGATAGATAGAGAGAGAGATAGAGAGAGAGGGGGGAATGAGGTCAATAACAGACTGTTTAGACTGGTAGATTGACGTTGAACATTGAACATTGAACATAGCTGGTTTAGAAATTTAACAGAATAAAGCCTGGCTGTGTGATTGTGTGGGTAAGAAGTTTGCTTGCCAACCACATGGTTCTGGGTTCAGTCCCACTGCATGGTACCTTGGGCAAGTGTCTTCTACTATAGCCTCAGGCTGACCAAATCCTTGTGAGTGGATGTGGTGAATGAAAACTGAACGAAGCTCATTGTATAGACACATACATACATACATATAATACACACACACACATATGCATGTGTGTGTCTGAGTATGTGTTTGAATCCCACCACTGCTTCACAACTGGTGTTGGTGTGTTTATGTCCCCCCTGTAACTTAGCATTTGGTAAAAGAGACCAATAAAATAAATACAGGGGTTGATTCATTCAGCAAAAGTTCTTCCAAGCAGTTCCCCAGCATGGCCACAGTCTAGTGACTGAAACAAGTAAGAGATAAAAGATAAAATATATAAATGCTTAAATTATTGAATTGAATGATAAGAGAACAGGTATTACGTAATCAACTTCATTGGCTTACAGCTGTTTCTGCTGTAAGAAGCAGAGCAGTTAGAGCTGAGTGTTTGTGCAACATCTACTATCAGAAATAGCTGCATGTTAATGGAGATGGTTATGTAATTCCTGTTCTCATGTCATTCACTAATTTATATTAAATCCTACATGTCTAACAAAATATTCTATTGCTTATGTATATTGAGTTCTAATAACTTGTTATTACTATTATTGTGCCTAAGGGAAATTAAAATATATATATGCATATAAGATAGGCATAGTCATGGTACTATGATAAAAAAAACTTGCTTCTTAACCATATCGTTTCCGATTCAGTCCCTCTGTGTGGCATTTTGGGCAAGTGTCTTCTACTATAACCTCAGGCAAACCAAAGACTTGTGAGTGGATTTGGTAGATGGAAAATGAAAGAAGGCCTTTGTACACACACACACACACACACACACACACACACACACACACACACACACACACACACACACACACATATGTATATGTATATGCCCATGTCTGTGTGTCTTTATGTCTGTGTTGCGCCTTCACCATCATCGCTTGACAACTGGTGTTGCTATGTTTATGGCCCCCATAACCTAGCGGTTTGGCCAAAGAGACTGATAGAACAAGTATTAGGCTTAAAAAAAACAAGTCCACCAAGGTGGTGCTCCAGCATGGCTGCAGTCAAATGACTGAGACACATAAAAGATTAAAATAGGATGGCAAGCTGGCAGAATCATTAGCACACCAGACAAAATGCTTTACATCTGTCCTTATGTTCTGAGTTCACATTCAACTGAGGTCAACTTTGCCTTCCATACTTTCAGGAGCAATAGAATAAGTACCAGTTGAGTACTGGGGTCGATGTAATTGAATTATTCCATTCTTCAAAATTGTAGGCCTTGTACCAAAATTTGAAATCAATATATACTGTATGTTAACATGTATAAGGAACCCTTTTTTTGTCGAAAATTAGGTTAAAAAATATATAGGAGTTTCTTATACATGGATAGTATTATAATCCCTTATTATAAAACCTTTTTTTCCAAATTTTAAGGCCCCAAAATTAGAGGATTCTTTATACCCAAGGGTTCCTTATCCATGTTAAAACACAGTATGTATGGGCTTACACACACAAATGCACTCACACATACATACGTAAATATGCACACATATGTATATAAAGTTATCTTCTCGAGTCATGCTGACTCATACGGGCTGATTTGTCAGTTTCCATGGCATATGAATTCTCCCCTTGGATGGGATGCCAGTCCTTCACAGAATTACTCGTTTTTGCCAGCTGAGTGGACTGGAGCAACGTGAAATGAAGTGTTTTGCTCAGAAGCACAATGCATTGCCCTGTATATACATACTGTATAGATGCAGGTGTGGCTGTGTGGTAAGATGCTTGCTGCCCAACTACATGGTTCTGGGTTCAGTCCCACTGCATGGTACCTTAGACAGTCTGTGTGTGTGCATGTGCGTGTGTGTGTGTGTGTGTGTGTGTGTGTGTGTTTCTTTGTGTCTGTGTTTGTCTCCCACTACTGATTGACAACTGGTATTTACATCACCTGTAACTTAGCAATTTGGTCAAAGAGACTGATAGAATAAGTATTAAGCTTAAAAAATAATAAGTCCTGGGGTCGATTTGTTTGATTAAGGCCCCTCAAGGTGGTGCTCCAGCATGGCTTCAGTCAAATGACTGAAACAAGTAAAAGAATAAAAGAATAATATATGTATATACATATACGCAGATACAAATCACAACACACATGCACACATGCACAAACATACACACACACACACACACACACACACATACACACACATATACACACACACACACACACACACACACACGCTCACACAAACAGTCACGGGTTTCAGGTGATTTGATCTACAGAACAACCTGCTCATGAAATTAATGTGAAAATGGCTGAGCACTCCACAGACATGTGTACCCTTAACATAGTTCTCAGGAAGATTCAGCACGATACAGAATGTGACAAAGCTGGCCCTTTGAATTACAGGTACAACACATTTGTGCAAGGATGTCTGTTTGTTTCTTTTACAATACGGCAAAGGTGTGCACCCAACCACCAAATACACCCCTCCCCATCAAACACACACACACACACACAATGGGATCCCTTTACAGTTTCCATTCATCAAATTTCTTCACAGCTCACAACTCTTTCATCACGCCCTAATGCTACAGTAGCAGGAACTTACCCGAGATGTCACACAGTGGGATTGAACCTGAAACCATGAAGTTGCGAAACAAACTTCTTAACTGCTCAGCATATACAGATGTGTCCATGAATGACAGATTAACAGAGGAGTGGAGGTTGAGGAAGGGGGGTATGGATAGTGGTGGAACCTGGAGTAGGAGGTAGGCAGTGTCACAGACTGTAAATATGGATATGCAGGTATGTTGATGATGATGATGATGATGATGACGATGATGATGATGATGATGATGATGACGATGATGATGATGATGACAAAGACAATGATGATGATACTGCTGTTGACAACAATGCCAACAAATATGTCGACGAAAATAATGACGATGATGACGACGATAACGATGACGGTGATGATGATGACGATGCATGTTGTTCACTAATCCACACAATGTTTTAGTGTCCTACTTCGTTCAACCAGTTAGTACAAACTAAATCAAAATATCCTGCAATGCATATTAACAAAATCTACCTAAAAACTCACCCACCCACCCATCCACCTAATCCACCAACCAACCAACCAACCAACCAACCAGCCAATCCACCAGCCAACCAGCCAGCTAGCTAACCAACCTTCTACTGTTCTGCTGAAATTCATTCTAAAGCCCAGTCTTCAAATCCATAATCATTCTTGTATCTTTGCTGCTTTGGAATTGGTAAGCTTTCAGTTATATTACAAAACAATATCATTCTTTCTTTCTTCATTTCTCTTCTTTTCTTTTCCATTCTTTCATCCTTCCCCCTTCTTCCATTAATCAGCTTATACACATAGGCATATATATGTATGCATGTATGAAGTATGTATGTGTATAGATGTACACACACACACACACACACACACACACACACACACATATATATATGTATGTATATATATATATATATATATATATATATATATATATATATATATATATATATATATATATATATATATATATATATATATAGAGAGAGAGAGAGAGAGAGAGAGATACATATCTCCATTTTCTATTCATTTGTGTATATAAATGTATATATGTTTGTATGTATATATATATATATATCTATATATATATATATAGATATATATATATATATGAATATATATGTGTGTGTATTTATATGTGCATATGTTATGTGTGTGTGTATACACACAGACACATGCACATGCACACAATGTGGGAACACACTCACATGAACACACAAACCTCACGCACACAAATAAGGAAATATGTGTGTGTATGTGTGTGTGTGTATGAATGAGTGTATGTATTTGTGTGTGTAATGTATATTAGTCTATGTATGTATTTGTGTAATGTACATTATTAGCTTGCGTGAGTGTTTGTGCATGCAAATGGGTGATTTAAAACATTAAATCCATCCTAAGGCTTCATGCTGATAGTTGAGCAGATGATATCTGCACTACTGCATGGGAAGAAACATGGTATTCAATTCAACGTGTTTATTAGTTAAATGCCAGTTATCTGCAATTACACACAGACGTGCCCACACATATATATTATATATGCACACATATACACACACATAAATACAACCACAATTTTACTCTGTTATCTGTTTCAGTCATTTGAGTGCAGCCATGCTGGAGCACTGCCTTTAGTCGGACAAATAGACCCTAGGACTCAATCTTTGTAAGCCTAGTATTCTTTTGGTCTCTTTTGCTGAACTGCTAAGCTACGGGGACATAAACACACCAGCATCGGTTGTCAAGCATAGTGGGGGTCAAACACAGACACACAAATACACACACACACACACACACACACACATACGATGGCTTCTTTTCAATTTCAGTCTACCAAATCCACTCACAGGGCTCTGGTTGGCCTGAGGCTATAGTAGAAGACACTTGCCAAAGGTGCCACACAGTAGGATTGAACCTGGAACCATGTGATTTATTTATATTTATATTTATATATACAGGGTGTCCCAAAAAGATGTACTCACTCTTTGACAGACGATTACTAATATATTTTTTATTGTGATGTACGGGCTTACCTCGATGCAACAAATTCAAACAAATGGATTGGGAGGAGAGGTAGCATTGAATTTCCTGCATGTTCCCCAGACCTCATGCCAATGAATTTTTTTTATGGGGACAATTGATGATTTGAAAAATGAAATTCAAATACAATGTCTTGTAATTCCAAATGAAATATTTGGCAATATTGTTGAATCCATTGTTGGACGTTATCAGCTTTGTTTGGAAAATGAAGGAAGGCAGTTTGAACCTTTGTGAACAGGCAGGAATGAGAGAGAATGTTAAATAATTCTAAATGACAATAAATAATCGTTTCTACAACAATTTATTTTCCTGAATTTAATTTAACTTTTTAGGATTGTATCTATGTCAATAAACATCTACTTGAACACAAAATGCATGAGTACTGGGAAGTCAAAGAGTGAGTACACCTTTTTGGACACCCTGTATATGTAATAGCACTGGTGATGGTGCCACATAAACAGCATTTGATACACTCTGTAAAATGATTGGCATCATGAAAGCATCTAGTTGCAGAAACCAAGTCAAAACAGACAATGGTGCCTGGTGTGGATCCCAGCCTTATCAACTTCTTTCTGTCAAACCATCCAGCCTATGCCAGCATGGTAAAACAGATGCTAAATGATGATGATGATATATACATATATATATATATATATATATATACACACACACACACACACATATATATAAACATATATATAAATACGTACATACATACATATATACATACATATGTATTTATATATATATATATATATATACACATACATACATATATA
>NC_068990.1:73752576-73755595 GCF_001194135.2 Octopus bimaculoides
AATTTTGCACATGTGAATTGTTTGTTTTTGATCTTGTCGACTACACAGTATAGTAGGGCCAGGTGGGCACTGTCTGTGAGAAAAACAGTACCATGACATGATGCACTCTGCCAGAAATTTGGAAATGATATATGCGGCAATGCTCGGCATTCATACGGGAAGCTACAATACAAACATTTCAAAGTGTTTGGGTGTCAATCTAAGGACAGTGCAATCTGAGGACATGTACCAAGAGTGATAAAAATCAAACATCCAGTCAACATCATGGTCTTTGGAGTGATCACTAGTGATGGTGATGTTATGCCTCCATTCATCTTCCCACACAGCTTCACACTCAACACGGAGGACTACATCAAGTGCCTGGAGGATGTAATTTTGTTGTTGATGATGACAATAATGACGATGATGATGATAATGATGATAATTTTACTAAAGATGATGATGATGATGATGTTGATGATGAGACCACAGCTGTAACAACGATGATGGTTAGGTTTTGTTGCTGATAATAACAAAGATGATGATTGTAATGATGATGATGATGGTGATAATTATACTAATAATAATGCTGATGATGACGGTCTCGATGATGATGACATTGACGACAACATTGACAATGGCAACGATGATCTTTGTGATGACACTACACCAAGAGTGGCATAAAAAAAAAAGCTGTCGTTCTGATACTCTTACCGAATGAAAATTGGGAGATGAAAGAATAAACAAAACAAAACAAAAATAGGAAAAAAATATATATATAAGACAATTAGAAAGATCAGAAAGAGAAGTAGTAATAATGGTAGGGGACTAAGGGTGGGTAGGTGATCGATTGGTTTGTTGGTCAGATTTGAAGAAGTGAGCGGGGCGGGGGTGGGGGGAGAAAGAGAAAAAATTAAAGGAAAGAAATTCTTAGGCATAGTCTGGAGATAGGAATATTTGCCTGAAACCATTATGCCACTCCATTTCACTCTACAAAAGCAAAACAAAACACACAACAAAGACAAAAATACAAATATATATATGTATATATATATATATAAAAGAAAATAAAGAAACCTATTTATAGAAGAATTATGTAGTTTCAGATCTTACCTCCATACATGGAATTGTTTTTAAGCAATAATTTACTTTGATAATTTTCTTTTCCTGTCATCAACAAACTATGATCATAAATGCTGTTTTCTTCTCAAACGATGTCAAAACTACTTCAGTTCCTTACAAGGGCTTCCTAAGTACTTGCTGTCAGCAGAAGACCAAAAAAAAAAAAACAACAACAAAAAGCAAAAACAAAAAAAGCAAAAAACAAAAGCCAAATAACTCACACCCCATTTCTTGGAAAAATCGACAATTTGCTTGCTTCTTTATAGTTTATTTCCTATTAATCATAGAGTCCTTCTTCAGCAAAATCCAGCAATGCTTAGATACACACACACACACACACACACAGAGCTTGACTTGATATTGCAAATAACTGTGAGGAACCCCCTTTAAAGAAATCCTCATCTTCATTACTACTATTACTACTACTACTACTACTACTACTACTACTACTAATAATAATAATAATAATAATAATAATAGTAAGGTGGTGAGCTAGCAAAACTGTTAGCATGCTGGATAAAATGCTTAGTGGCATTTTGTCCATCTCTACATTCTGGGTTCAAATTCTGCCGAGGTTGACTTTGCCTTTCATCCTTTCACGATCAATAAATCAAGTACCAGTGAAACACTGGGGTTAATGTAACCAACAAGTCCCCTCCGCCAAATTTAAGGCGTTGTGCCTATAGTTGAAAGGATTATTATTATTATTATTATTATTATTATTATTATTATTACGGAATTATTGTTATTATTATTATTATATGAAAACTCACATCTTATTTTGCTGGGCATGATGGAGAGTGTCAGTTGTCCACAGCCAGCAGACTAAGGTGGCACTTGTTTAATGGTCATGCTTCAAGAACCCTGAGAAGAATTCTTGCAGTTCCAAGCAATGCTGATTTTTCTAGGTGCTCTACCTTCACACTTGCACCAATCTTTTTCAGTCATGTTGGTAGTTGAGTGTTGATACTTCCAAGTGCGTCAGTTACTCTTGGTATCACATCTACTCTCTTCATTGACCACAACCTTCGTATTTCCCACTTCAAATCATCATAGTTGTTTATTTTTTCTTCTTTCTCACTGATCCTGCTGTCACCGGGGCATGCTATGTCAATTATCACTCATGTTCTTTCTTTTTTATTCACCACAACAATGTTCAGTTTCCGATGTCTGGTCAGGTTGATGGCACAGGATCATTGCATCCCACAGAATTTTGCAATTCTCACTTTCGGTGACTCCTCCTGGGGTTTGCTGATACCACATCTTTGCTCATTGTAATTCGTGATTTCCACAGAGTTCCCAATGGATCATTCTTGCCACATTTTCATGGCATCTTTGATATTCACGTTGTGCCAATTGTGGGCATTTGTTAACAATTATTATTATAATTATTGTTATTATTATTATTATTGTTGCCGTTATTGTTGTTGTTGTTGTTGCCATTGTTGTTGAGATGGCGAACTGGCAGAATTGATAGCATGCCAGGCAAAATGCTTCACGGAAATTTCCAGGAAGTCGATCTTAAAATCCTCGGAACCTTCCAGGAAATCCTCCGATTTTCCCAGGAAACCCTCGGATATTTCCAGGCCGTTGATCTTAAACCTTCGGAACTTTCCCGGAAATCATCGGAATTTTCCAGGAAGTCGATATTATATCCTCGGAACTTTCCAGGAAAACTTCGTAACCTTCTGGAAATCCACGCAATTTCTTAAGAAATCCTCGGAACTTTCCAGGAAATTATCGGAACTTTCCGGGAAATCCACGGAACTTTCCAGGAAGTCGTCGGCATTACCCAGAAAATCCTCGGAACTTTCCAGGAAATCCACGGAACTTTCCAGGAAGTCGTCGGCATTACCCAGAAAATCCTAGGAATTTTCCAGGAAGTCGATTTTAAATCCTCGGAACTTTCCAAAAATTC
>NC_068990.1:73755761-73758135 GCF_001194135.2 Octopus bimaculoides
TAATGTTGATGGTGTGTGTGTATATGAGAGAGAAAGAAAGAAAGAGAGAGAAAGATAACTGAAATTTTCCATTCAGTTTTTGTAGTGAGTGAATGTGTGAGTGATTGACAGAGAAAAACCGAGAGAGAGAGAGTAATTACGTATGTATGTGTGAATAGCTTCAGTGACACACACTCACACACACGAACGCACGCAGTTTGTTTTAATCGATTTTCTTGGTAACTATGGGGGCTAAGAAGAAATACAAAGCGCGTTTCAATCTATGCACCCGTCCCCACATGAGTGCTATTTTTCATGCGAATCCACCCAGCCGTTTGCCCGTTAACCTCGAGACAAGAAAGAATACAACAGTCGCCCATGTTCAATTTATATTATATATATATTTTTTTCTAATATATATATATCATCATCATCATCATCATCATTTAAGCGGCCGTTAAACAATGGTGATGATGATGATGATCATCATCATGATATATATATATTAGAAAATATATAACACCTTACAATTTCATCAGACCCTCTTACATGAAGTGCTTCATTGACAAGTGTACATCTATTGAGTTCTACACCAGGTTATTAATATTACAATGCCTAAGTGACATACATACATACATAATACATACATACATACATACATACATACATACATATGAGGGGGGGGCGTGAAGGACACAGAGAAGGCAACATCAATAATTTTCCAGTTTTATCATGATATTTACAATGGTTACAGTAGGGATTAAGAAGTTATTACCTATATATACCCTAATTCAGAGAAGAAAAAATAATGCATATCATATATAAATAGGCTTCAGTGACAGCAAAATAATGTAATATGTTTATAATTGGATCGTGCTAAATCTATATAATGATTTTTTTGTTTACTTTTTTAACTAGGAAAGCATAAAGGCCCAATATTTTAGGGAAGAGGAAATGAGAAATATGACGTTTTTTTTGTTTTGTTTTGGTTTGTATTACGTGAAGGATCATTAGCGGTGCAAGTGAAATAAAATGATTTCATCCACAGATTGAATTCATGTCACAATCTTTGCTTGCTGTGAGATCATCTATTGTTCTTTGGTAGTAATTACATTGCAAATTTATTGTATTTGTGTATTTGTTACGTTTACACACCTGGTCAGGTGATGATGCATCTACTAGACACACAGATATGTATAAAAGACATCTGAGAAATGGCCATCTCACAGACATGTAAAGACAAACAACCACCACCACCACCACCACCACAGCAACCTCCACTACCATCACTACCACTGCTGCTGCCACTGCCATAGCCACCCCTGCTGCTTTCACCACCACTGCTCTCGCCACCACCACTACTGCCAACCACAGAGTGTAAAATTCACCTCTTGATCAAAGGTTCTAAAGCTTTCGGCTTCAGGCTGTGCAAAGAATCAAATAAAATATCAGCATTCCACATAGAAAGTTGAAAATATTTGGTGTACTTTGGATAGAAAGTTAAAATAAATATCTAAACTATGTTTTGAATTTATATAAAAGTATAAAAAATATATTTGTTGATGTTTCTAAATTAAGTTCTAAGTGTAAACAAAATTTCTTTGTTGTTTGCCAGATTAAAGTTTCACATTTGGTCAGTTACAAGTCGGTGAGTCACTTTGGTGTAATGTTATCACAACTGTTCAAGATAAGGTTGATGCATGGTTTGAATCATGCAGGTATCTAACCTTTCCTTCAGTTCATTTTAGTCAATGTAACAAAGGCTCTTATTTGCAACTCCATTTGCATCATGAAAGAGATTTATTTTCACATTTCTTCATATTTCTGGATTACAATCTAAATGTTAATTGAGAACCATTGTTTACCTTATTTTATTAATTATATACCTGCATAATAACATGAATAACGTGTTTTTGCGTAAAATTATGAACAGACTTGGAATTTGGAAAGAATTTGGTTCCTAATATAAATACTTGTTTTTTTGTTAAAAATCTTATATCATGAAATCACTCTTATTTGTTTTATTATGGATTTTTCAGAACTTTATATTATATTGTTTAAAAATCCAAGCTACACATAGGTATTCTTGACAGTGTAAAACTATGCCACAATTTATTATTTAAGAATTAATTTCACAGAAATGTGATTTTTCATGCTAAAGAGGAGAAAACATCTGATGTTTGTGAGTAACCAAACTGACAGCTATAGGCCATATTTTAGTTTTATTAGACTTCATCAGTGAAAAAAAAGGCTTTCAAGGCCTGCTCTGATGAGTGAAGAGATATATATTCCTATAAATAGGATTATATGATACAGAAGAAATATAGACCTATATATCTATATCTATATCTATATATATATATATATATATATATATATATATATATATATATAT
>NC_068990.1:73758701-73761299 GCF_001194135.2 Octopus bimaculoides
CAACCCATGATAGCATGGAAAGCGGACGTTAAACGATGATGATGATGATGATATATATATATATATATATATACAGAAGACTATATAATATACACTGTGTTCTTTCTTATTCAAGCTGGCAAAGTGTGATTTAGGGGGAAAGAATTTGGTTGCTATTTTTAGGAGATATGTAGGATATCAAAACAAAGGCTTCTGCTTCATTAAAATTCTTATACCATAAACTTACTTTTAATTGTTTGAATTATCTTCCATGTGGTCAGTATCTGAACAGGATGAGTTAAATATGAGATGTATAACTCTGTGTGTCAACAATCATGTAATTGGAATCAGATTTAAAACAAGGCTGATTGAAGTGTTTGGAGTATCTGAGTCTTAATCTAATAACAGGTGTAGTTTCCTGTTGTCTTCTTCACACTCTGATAGCAGACTTAGTAAACTTAACATCATATCAGTGAGCTGAATTAAGCCATGGTGCCCACCTACAAATAATAGACAGAATAAGGCAGACTTTTAATTATGATGATGATGATGAAGCAGGGAGAATTTGATATGTCAACACACTTCATAACATGATATGTAGCTACTTCAGTATTCTATCAGTGCAGCTAAATGTGGCTACACAACATCGCTTTCAAATTTTGGCACAAGGCCAGTATTTTTGGGGGGAAGCGGTTAAGTCAGTTATATATCAATTCCAGTGCCCAGCTGGTACTTATCTTTATCGATCTCAAAAAGGATGAAAGGCAAAGTCAACCTCTGCAGAATTTGAACTCATAATATAAAGACAGATGAAATGCTGCTATGCATTTTGCCCTGTGTGCTAACAATTCTGCCAGCTTGCCACCATGGGGCTAACATCATCATCATCATCATCATCGTTTAACGTCCACTTTCCATGCTAGCATGGGTTGGACGATTTGACTGAGGACTGGTGAAACCGGATGGCAACACCAGGCTCCAGTCTGATTTGGCAGAGTTTCTACAGCTGGATGCCCTTCCTAACGCCAACCACTCAGAGAGTGTAGTGGGTGCTTTTACGTGTCACCTGCACGAAAACGGCCACGCTCGAAATGGTGTCTTTTATGTGCCACCCGCACAAGCCAGTCCAGGGGCACTGGCAACGATCTCGCTCGAAAATCCTACAGGAGCCAGTCAGGCGGTACTGGCAACGGCCACGCTCAAAATGGTGCATCTCATGTGCCACCCGCACAAGAACAAGTCCAATATCACAAATCATCCAGACCATAATGCTGCTCTGTTATGCTTGTATTTTACTGAGGTTTTGACAGGAATATTCCTCTAGCATTCTATGCTATGAGTAAGGTGGTGAGTTGGCAGAAACGTTAGCAAGACAGGTGAAATGCTTAGCGGTATTTCGTCTGCCGTTATGTTCTGAGTTCAAATTCCGCCGAGGTCGACTTTGCCTTTCATCCTTTCAGGGTCAATTAAATAAGTATCAGTTACGTGCTGGGGTAGATATAATCGACTTAATCCATTTGTCTGTCCTTGTTTTTCACCTCTGTGTGTAGCCCCTTGTGGGCAATAAAGAAATAAGAAATGTTAGCATGCAGGGCAGAATGCTTAACAGTATTTTGCCTGTCACTACGTTCTGAGTTCAAATTCTGCTGAGGTTGACTTTGCCTTTCATCCTTTCAGGGTTGATAAATTAGGTACCAGTTGTATACTGGAGTCGATCTAATCAACTGGCCTCGTCCCCAAAAATTTCGGGTTTTATACCTAGAGTAGAAAAGATTCTATGCTATGAGTGTTTTCTCCACATCATTGTATTTTCTTATATTTTTGTCATCACTACAATCTTTTTATGAATTGTACTGTACAATGATTGATTCATACGATGTTGGTTACAGCATCACACATCATAGATAGATTATATCATGATGACAGCTACTTATGATAAAAGTGATAACCTCAAATTCTGCATTGGTTGTCACTTTTAAGTGGATTACTTGCATCCTTCTTCGTTAAATGTGTCAAGTATTCTGTTCTTATTTCTTGTATCAGTTCTGCACAAAATAAACTCTTCAAAGTGAGAGATAATATTTTTGTTGCAGGTTCTGTAAAGACTATGAGCACAATGCTAATCATTGTCAGAGAGAGATACAATTTGGTTATAGAAGGAATGAAGGGTAAAATTAGTTCTGACAAAGATAAGAAAGTTCAGGAAAAACTACATAAGTCAGTGTCATTCATTTATTCGTTAACTAGAAATAATTATGTTCTGAGGAATAATAACAGTATTAATGAGTGACTAATATTGCTTAACATTATTTTGGTAAGTAAAGGAGGTAAGCCTAGACTTATTTCTGTCTTATTATGACCTCATCTGAAAACATTTACTTCAACATATTAATTATGCTAACAATTACTCAGCTATTAATGTGGATGGCATCTATAAATTATTTATCCCATGAGGCATTCAGCTTCATATGCCACAATTTGTGCTAAATCATTACATTAAAAAAAGAAACATTTAGGAAAAAATGAACTAAGTGCAATTATAAAAAGTTAGCTCACTTTTTCCTTTCTACACATGCACACGCACACACACACACACACACACACCTATAATAAATAATA
>NC_068990.1:73761309-73772690 GCF_001194135.2 Octopus bimaculoides
TATATTTATATGCATATATATATATATATATATATTAGATGTATTGTATTGTGAATTATACAATGTATTAAATATATAAATGAAATGAAATTGCATGCAGCTAGTAGAAAATAATTAGAAAATCAATAGTTCATTAAAAAATTAAAATTTACCTAATTTAAATGATAATTAAGTCTGTATTGTCATGAATGCAGTTTTGATTTTAGATCAAGATATTTCATAAGTTGACTTCATGTTAGGTCAATAATTAACCTTTCTTTTAATATTTCTCTTTATATTCAATAATACAAATTCCAGAATTCTATTCTGACATGACCATCATAGAGGAGTCCTTCTTTATTTTTGCGTGCTTGACATATTCAATAGGCAAGTTTATTGCAATACATTCTCCTCCTTGTCTCCTGTTGTCAAGCCATAAGATCAATGTCTCAGAGAAATATATTCAACAACTAAGTTATATAACTTTGAAGACTTATTAAAGAATATTTAAATATCCAGAAGTTAGAATATGGTCAACAAACATACCTTGGCAACAGAAGCTAATATGATGAAGATATTAAGTATCAAAGTCTGTACAAAGCATTGCTTGCTAAACTGAATTGACCAAAGAGAAATAACTATGACCAAATCACATTCTCCTTTATATCTAATCTGGAAACATTTGGAGTTAAATTTAATTATTCTCATGAAACATGTGATAGTCTTTATATTGATGCCATGTTTTATTTAGTTTGAAACTTCAATCAACAATTAGAGTAACATCTATAGAATAATTATTAGCTTTGGCCTTTAGTTGTTGCAGGCAGCAAGAAAACATTTATTCCATTGCATACTATAAGCATTTAAACCATCACTCAAGTCTATCAACTTCATTACATTCAAAAGAAGTGGAAAGAATGGTATATTCAATGACCCTAGTGTATTAATGTTCAAATCCAGCTAGGGGTAAATAAACCATTCTTCGCCAACTAACTGGTGACAAAGTCTGGTCTGTATAAACAAATGGTAGTACAGAAACCAACATCCCTCCAAGTCCTGATGCTATATCCAGTCCATATAGACTGGAAACAGTGTTAAAAAGAAATTTAAGTACTTTATTGTTTCAATCAAACTGCAAGGGTCTTATATTAAGTCATCTACTATGGCCTTTGGCCGACCAAAGCATTGTGAGTAGATTTGGTTGATGGAAACTTAAAGAAGCCTGTTGTATATATGAATGCACAAAATGAGGAGTAGGTAGACAGCTGACAACTGATGAAGGGTCCTTTTTCTGTGTTAACTTGTCCCGTTTTCCATTTTTTCCTTATTGCTAATGTATTTCACTCGTTTTTGTCCTGTAATTACTGCCCACATCTTGTATCTATCTCTCGTGTGTATGTCACCATTGATGACGTCCTGTACCCATATATGCATGTATATATATATTTACGTCTGTGTGTCTTATCATCTGTGTTTGTTTCTGTAACTTAGTGGTTCGGCAAAAGTAGCCGATAAAATAAGTACTAGGCTTGGGGGTCAATTTTTTCAACTAAAAACCCTTTAAGCCAGTGCTCCAGCATGGTTGCAGTCAAATGATTGAAACATGTAAAAGAATAAAAAAAGAATATATATATACATATTTTATATATTAAGGAGGTAATTATGTGGATAAACAAATTGGATACAATATCTTGGGTTTGATATACAATATCATCATCATCATAATCATCATCATCGTTGTTTAACGTCTGTTTTCCATGCTGGCATGGGTTGAATGGTTTGACTGGGGACAGGCAAGCCTCGAGGCTACACCAGGCTCCAATCTGATCTGGCAAAGTTTCTACAGCTGGATGCCTTTCCTAATGCCAATCACTCCAAGAGTGTATTGAGTGCTTTTTATGTGCCACCTGCACAGAAGCCAGTTGGGCAGGCCTGGTATCAATCACATTTAAATAGTGTTTTTTTATGTGCCACTGGTACAGGAGCCAGTCAGTGAGTACTGCCATGTTTGGTTGGTGATTTTTACGTGCCACTGGTACAAGAGCCAGTCAGGCAGTCCTTTGTTTTCTTTTCCAAAATTCTTGTTGCTTTTGCAACCGTGACAATGGATGTTGGTTCTGTCTGTTATCAGAGGTGTGTTCCTTTTGTCTTTTGTGCTCATGTATGCGCACTAGAGTGCATATGTTAATATTGTTTTCTGAATTAAAAATCAAGCCAAGGTCAACTTTGCCATTTATCCTTTCTGAGTCAATGAAATATATGGCACCTTGGGCAAGTGTCTTCTACTATAGCCTCGGGCCAACCAAAGCCTTGTGAGTGGGTTTGGTAGATGGAAACTGAAAGAAGCCTGTCATATATATGTATATATATATGTATGTGTGTTTGTGTGCCTGTATTTGTCCTCCCCACCATCGCTTGACAACCGATGCTGGTGTGTTTACGTCCCCGTAACTTAGCGGTTCGGCAAAAAGAGACCGATAGAATAAGTACTAGGCTTACAAAGAATAAGTCCTGGGGTCGATTTTCTTGACTAAAGGTGGTGCTCCAGCATGGCCGCAGTCAAATGACTGAAACAAGTAAAAGAGTAAAAGAGATATATATATATATACACACACACACAGTAATATGAGTAAATAGGGTTGGGTGTGCTGCAATATTTGCATATTTGTACTATTAAATTAATGAGTTACCATCATACAAATTTTGCCTGTTGTTGATGGTGAACTTTGACAGTTTAGTGAACATCAGTCACTAATTTTCAAATTTCCAGTCATCTATTTTGAAGTATTGATGGTAGCAGTAATATTGATTTGGTTATGACATTTTTCCAGATGTATGTTAATCAGCAAGACATTCATACGAATGTGTTCCTTTATGCAGGTGCATAGTTTACAAGTAGCAACTGCTATTTTAAAAGCAAATATTGAGAATTAAAGAGGCCATTTTTATTGAAATATTAAACTCCACCATCAACAATACAATAGATGAGTTGTATGAAACTAATTGACTAGTTTCACTATACCAATCAGCATTTGTTCTTCTTTTTGTTTTTGTTTTTTGTTTTGTTTTTCTTCTCACTTCTGTATTTCCACTGAGAATTATAGAAGCTTTCTCATTCACTTGTAACTCTATTTCATAATGCTATAATATAATATATACTGTTATAACATTCAATACAGAAACAAAATTGTTGAACAAATTCTTTAAACTCGCTTCATTTCTTTCTTGGTTTTTAGATTTATTCCAATAAACAAACATACAAGCACAGACACATGCATACACAAGCAAACACACTCATACAAACTTGACGACATACACAACACATGCCTGAACATATGCATACACATATATTTATTAAGAAGAGAGAGAAAGAGAGAAAGAAACAGAGACAGACTGTTAGAGGATTATTTAACCCCCTATTTTTTTTTTGTTACATGATTAAAGCTATCCAATTACTTGAGTTTCCTAAAAGTTTCTCTTCTAAAATAATTTCTAAACATAATTTCATTTATCTTAAGGGAATTCCTTTTTAACAATTCTAAGGCCAACATTTTAACTACAATATTTTTCACACTCTTTCAAGCAATGTTATATGCCCTTGTTACTTTTCCAGCCTATTTATCAAGACTTACAATTAGCCCGAGGGTGTTGTTAATATTCTTTTATTTATTGTCATACATCATTACAGAATGAGATATCATTCTTACCGTTTCTCAATCTTCCTTTATTTTCTGCTCACTATAGGTAAATATGTTGTATTTTTGTAATTTTAAAATTTTGCTTGGTCTTTTTTCTCCGTTCAAACATATTTATTTAAATTTTCTGGTTATTTATGTCCTATCATCAGAGAATAAATTTTCATCTATTCTATTCAAGTAATTCCCTCATTTTTTTCAACTTGGCTCATGATTTTATTATTATTATTATTATTGTAGATTTTTTTTAAAGTGGATTAACTAAAATATATCAGTAAATCTAATTCCATGAGGCATTTAAATATTTATGGAATTCTTAATAATTCTTCTTGTAGATTTTAATGTGGCTGTCAATATATGTGAGTATGTGTATATACATAGATACATAGATACACACACACACACACACATACATGCATACACACACACACATACACACATACCAACATATATATACAGTTCATATCATATATCTTATAGAGTGTCTATTTATCTATCTATCTATCTATCTATCTATCTATCTATCTATCTATCTACTCTCTCTCTCTCTCTCTCTATATATATATATATATATATATATACATATATATATATACACACATATATCATCATGATCATCATTTAATGTCCGTTTATCCATGCTGGCTTGGGTTAGACAGTTTGACCAGAGTTGGTAAACCAGAGAACTGCACCAGGCTCTGGCCATCAGTTTTGGCTTGGTTTCTATGGCTGGATGCCCTTCCTAATGCCTTGTACCTATGATTACTATGGCCAGGTTCCAACCCAGGTTGCAGCAACAAAGTCCATCCACCACACTACTTGGTCGAACATCACTACCTCGAGGTCCTGTAATCAAGTTGTTGCTGTAAGTGTGACAACATCTTTCTCTTCTTACGTCACCATGAAGTGGATTCCACAAGACTAATTTGGATGCTTCCAGTTCGGGGTGTTGCATGCAGTTACCAGATAGTCACAGCTGTCATTGCCTGATCTTCTCACTAACTTTCGGTAAGTCTCCATAAAAGTAATTTGTTTGTCAAATGTTGCTGCCTGGAGTAAACAGCAAAAAGAATATTACTGGTATAAATTTTATTGGTCTCCATGAGAAAAAACTGCAGTAAGAAAAAAAAGAGAAAAAGAATGAGGTAAAACAAGTGTAAATTGTGTAAAACTATTTTTAATATAAATTCTAATCTAATGTCAGTCAGACATGTTTCAATCTCTAACCAACAAGCATGCTGTCTCTTCTCTGTATCTTTTCTGTCACTACTACAGTAACTTCTGCTCCCTAAAGCCAATTTGATTCATGCCTAGTAAACTCGGACACCCTCATTTCATTCGTCCCTTTTCTTCTTATCACCTTTGTTGTGTTTAGCCCTGTCCTTAAAAAACAAAAAGTAATTTCTTGAGGTATGCTGACTCATAAGAGCTGGTTTCCTGGTTTCCATGGTGTATATATTTCCCACCTGGATGGGACGCCAGTCCGTTGCAGGATTACTCACTTTTGCTTGCTGAGTGGACTGGAGAGACATGAAATGAAGTGTTTTGATCAAGAACACAAGACATTGCCCAGTCCAGGAATCAAAGTTGCAATCTTACAATCACGAATCCAACATCCTAACCACTAAGCCATAGACTGCCACAGTCCTACTCCTCAGCCCTACACTAATCATTGTACTCAGTCCTTCCTTCTCTGAACATCAGCCCTCTGGAATTTTCTCACTGCTCATTTCTTTCCCACAGGAGTTGACTTACAAAGGCTAAAGTGGAACATTAATGGGATCAATCTTACCACATGAGGAAGACCTGAATAATGAATAAATCATGGGCACTTCCACTTTCTCCAGGTCCAGCAATACTAATGTTTATCTGTTTTGCAAATAAGGGATTCCTCATTCCACACATTTTCAAAGGTACAAAGTGACCAACTGATTTGTTGACCTGCTCACTTTCTTACATACAAGCACAGATTAATACAAGCACAGATTAATACAAGCACAGATTAAAACAAGCATACACACATGCATGCATGCACATGTGCACACACACACACACACACACATCCATCTACCAAATCCACTCAGGTCCATGGCTGTAGTTGAAGACACTTGGCCAAAGTGCCACAGAGTGGGACTGAACTCAAGACTACATAGTTGAGAAAGAAAACACCCAGACTATGGTATGAATTCATATTCATACCAGTAATAATTGGAGCACTAGGTTTTGTTAGTAAATACTTAAAGGAGACTCTGGATAAACTGGGATTTTCAGAAAAAGAAATCGATCAGTTAATTCGTACATTCCAAGTGTAGTCTGTGAGGGGAACAGTTAAAATATGCAAGACTTTTCTCAAGTTCCAAATGAGAATTTGTCTGTGTTAACTACATCCCAAAGATGGATCTTTGTATCTTTGTTGGAAACTGACTTCCTCCTCAGTGGAAGATTTATAATAATCAAACAATAGAAGAGGCATACATACATATACTCAATCTCTTCCTTTTCCCTGTCGTTTTGATTCTTTGTCTCTCACTGCATGTGTGTGTGTGTGTGTGTGTGTGTGTGTGTATGTACATGTGTCTATGTATGTTTCATTCATTCACTCATTGCCTGCCTCCAATTATATGCTCTCATTCTACTCCTTTCTGTATCTCTATTTTACTGTTTTTCTCCCTCTCTATATGATGTAAAGTGTGAGTGGATGTATCAATCAACCATTCAACCAACCAGCATTTATATCAGCTATTATTATGTTGAGATAACATTCACTAAAGTAGCATTAGTTCATTCATTTATTTAGTCTAATGACAGGGGTATTTTTTTGCTGCTCACTCCATGTCACTTTGCTGTTCATATTGGTTTCACATGAAAAGCATATCACTCTTTTTCTTTATAAATCTGTCAGTATCTCTCTTTTGTGATAGTTTTTTTCTTTTCTTTATAAATTTCATACTAAATGCAAGATTTATTGAAATTTACTGTATGTTTTCTACTTCACTCGAAATTGCTATCTTGGGACTTGAAAATATAAATCACCATGTGAATGTTTGAAACAACTTAATCAAGCTCTTTAAGAGCAAAGGAATAAAAAGAAGTTCCTATTTTTACATCTTTAGACTTTCATAATTAATGTTCATGCATTTCACCGAAGTCTTGCGTATGGAACTGAAATAGATCATTTATATCATTCATAGAAATATTAAGTTGTGATTGGTTAGCAATATGAACAGTAGTCTGTTTCATTTTGGTCAATCTCTGCTGGTTGTTCAAAACCATTAAAACTGTCAATAAGCTGAAGGTAAAATTTGTTCCAAATGTCTCTCATATTTTTCTCTATAATTCAATTTCCAAGCACCTATTATTATTATCATTATTATTATTATTATTATTGGGTGAAAACTCACTGCTTATTTTGCTGAGTATGTTGGAAAGTGCCAGCTGCCCACAGCCAGCAGACTAAGGTGGCACTTGTTTAATGGTCATGCTTCAAGAACCCTGTGAAGAACTCTTGCAGTTCCAAGCAATGCTGATTTTTGTCGGTTTTCTACCTTCACACTTGCACCGATCTTTTTCAGCCATGCTGGTAGTTGAATGCTGATACTTCCAAGTGCATCAATTACTATTGGTATCATATCTTCTCTCCTCATTTACCACAACCTTCATATTTCCCACTTCAAATCGTCACAATTGTTTGGTTTTTCTTCTTCCTCTTTGATCCTGTTGTCACTGCGGCATGCTATGTCAATTATCATACATGTTCTTTCTTTTTTATTCACCACAATAATGTTCGGTTTCTAATGTCTGGTCAGGTGATTGCACTGGATCATTGTATACCACAGCATTTTGAATTCTCATTCTCAGTGCTTCCTTCCAGAGCTTGCTGATACCACATCTTTGCTCTTTGTAGTTCATGATTTCCACAGAGTTCCCAATGGATAATTCTCGCCACATTTTCATGGCATCTATTATATTTGCCTTGTGCCAATTTCGGGCACTCACTAATGATGTGCCATACCATTTCACCCCTCTCACCACACATTCTGCATTTGTTACTGTTGGTAGTGTTATCTATATTGTACTTCACGTAGTTAGTCCTTAATGCTTGTTCTTAAGCTGCACATATGAGTACTTCTGTCTCTATCTTCAGGTCACCCTTCCTCACTCATAGCCACCAGTCCTCTGTGTCTGTCTTCATGATCACGTCTCTTGCAAACTGATCGTACATTTTTTCCTTCCATGCTCTTTCTTTTTTGTGTTCATTTCTTCTTTAAATTTTTCTTTCATTACACAATTCTTCTCAGTTTTGATGATGCCAGCCTTCTTTACATGTTTCAACAATGGCATTTTTTATATACCACACTAAGCTGTTCTCCTCTGTTTTGATACAGTCCTGGAATCTGATCAAACCACTCCCACCCTTTCTTCTGGACAAGTACTGCCTATTGGTGTCACTCTTAGGGTGGAAAGATCCATGTACTGTCAACATTTTTCTAGTCTTGCATCCATTTTCACCACTTCTCTTTTTTGCCATTTTATAATTCCCACTCCATTTTCAAATATGTATCTATCAAACTAATTGTATATTTTTGCTTATAACCTTATTGTTGTTCCATTCTAAACCAAAATGTCCTATAAATGGAAACATAAAACTATGAGTAACAGTTTTTGTGATATTTTTGCTGCTTTTTAATAAAGTATATACATATATATGTATGTAAAGAATAAAAAGTTTTGAATGGTACAACAATGCACAATAACACAAAAAATGGACTATATACCTGTTGTAATTTAGTTATCCATAGTCTGATGATATTTCGGAATACAATTCCTTCTTCAGATATTATTAGATGGAGCCGCTGCTATAATCTGTTTTCCAATGGCTTTTCTTTTATATATGTATGTATATCTATCTATATATGTATATGTATATGTATATGAATATGTATATATATATACATATATATATATATATATATATATATATATATATATATACACACATATATAGACAGAGAGAGAGAAAGATATATAGTAAACGCCATTTTCCATCGAATTCTGTGTTATGTAATATGAAGGTCAATAGAAAATATGTTAAACATTATAGAATTCCACATTACAAGCTTCTCTAACCCGTATTTTGCACCATTTATTAATATAGACTGAAACAGGCCAACCAGATGACAGAATCATTAGCATGCTGGTCAAAATACTTGGTGACAATTCTTTCAGCTCTTCAGGTTCTGAATTCAAATCCCACTGAGGTCAATTTTGCCTCTCATCCTTTCGGGGGGTCAATAACATAAGTACTAGTAAAACACTGGGGATCAATGCAATGGGTTAATACCCCTAAAATTACAAGCCTCCTGCAAAAATTTGACTGAAAAAATTTTAAATTTAAAGGAAAAATAATACATTTATCTAGTGTGATATTACCTGGATATTAAATGTAAAATACATTTTCACGTTGGCTGAAAACTTATCAGAAAACAGAATGTAAACAACAAAAAACATATTCAAAATGGCTTTCTATATTATTTTTTAAATATTATATGAAGAGTGCAAAACACCAGCGTGCACACACACACACACACATGCGCAGACACACACACACACACACACATATATACATATATATACCTATATATATACATATATGTATGTACGTATGCATATAGATATGTACATATATGTGTGCGTGTGTGTGTGTGTGTGTGTGTGTGTGTGCGTATTATATATATATATATATATAGGTATATCAATCAGTGTTTTGCATCTAAATAGTGTGTATGAGGGGAACTTGTGACGGATTGAAAAAAAAAACTTGAAAAAAATAAGCATGAGAACAAAATACACAAAAAGAGAAGGAAACTAACCTCTGAATAGATCTGTAATTAGGAATCAAAACTTTCTTTTCTGCCTTCTGATGTGGCAAGTAATTATTGTTTTGGCTTTGTGTTAGAGGAAAAAGCCATGTTGGCAGTATGTTAATTAGGAGAAATGCATCAGTGAGAAAGTCAATTGAATGCATGAACTGCTGCTGAATATGACAAAAAGTAGCAGGTCTCCTGGACAATAATAGACATTTACATCAAAGACTACCTTTGATATCATCCATCTCACTGCTTATGTATATATCAAACTTCATTGTTCATTTAAAATGTTGCATTACAATAGAAAAAAGGAAGTTTTTGTTTCTTTAGTTTATTGTATCATGAAATAAACACTATATATATGTATGTATATATATATATTTGTATGAGCATATATATATATATGCTTTTATGTATGTATGCTCAGGCATGGTTGACAACAAGTTAGCTTCACAATCTTCACGTGTTCAATCCTACTACATGGCACCATGTTTTTTAAATGTAATTTACTGTAGCCTTAGGCAGAACCATACTCCACGAGTGAAATTGGGTAAATGTAAATTGTATAGAAACCTGCTGGATTGCTTGTACCTTTAAGTCAATGATACCACTTTCTCAACATTGCATCGTGATAATTTGCCAAATAATAACATTAAGGTTACACAGGTCTTTGGAATGCTCAGCCACAAGCATATTAATTAAATTTAGTTGAGCAAACAACTGAATTCCCTTCATTGAAACAGATGGAGAGCCATCCAAACATATATCTGTGAATGTGTGTGTATGTAAGTGTAAATTAATATGTGTGTGTGTGAACAGATGAGCTCCAGAGATTCTTGGAATAGAGAACACTTAATAGCACTGAAATGACGAGAACTTAGACTCTGATGTCTTTAAGAAAGACCAATTCTGCAGGGTAAAGAGTGGCTATAAGAGGAATCCAGGTGAGCAGATATGGAGGCAATTATGCAGATAAACAAATTAAATAAAACAGCTTGATATGCAATATATATGTGTGTTTGTATGTATATATGTATGTATGTATGCATGCATGCACGTATGTATGTAGGTATGTATGCATACATGCAAGCAGAAAGAAGCAAGGACAGAAGTTTTCTGACGATGAATATTCGAGTATTAATATATAAATATTCATATATTGATAGACCAAACTTACATAGAGTATGAACGAAAGAGAAAATTAAAAGGGAGGAAGTAAGGTGTTATAAATCCGACAGCTGTTTCTGAGGGCTCAGAGATCCATTATAATGTTGGTAGTTGTAGTTCATAAAAATATGCAGGCCATAATGGAAGCAAATATACATTGGATAAATCGAGCCTCCATCATCAGGGTAGAAAAAGATCATGATGCAGAGAAGTTTGAAGGTGGAATGTTTCCATTTCATCTAAGTATATATATATATATATATATATTAATTGAACTACTGAAAAGGTTCATGAGTAGCACAGCAATCAATGTTTCCAATTAAACTAGGAACAGAAAATCAAATTGAAGGCTGGTTATTGTGAAGGTCATTGCACTTTAATGATCATAGAACATATAAGTTTGCAAGTGATGCTAAGTAGAGCTACTGAAGTGTTTTGGGAGTAGGTTACGGATAATGACTACGAAATATAATTGCTGTACATGAACATGAAATTTATTGCCAGAAACAGCCACATAAATGGTGTAATGGAATTGAAGGAAGAGGTTGAAACTTGCGTGTGTGTGTGTGTTTGTGCGTGTGTGTATAAAAATTTCAGTCAAATCGTCCAACCCATGCTAGCATGGAAAGCGGACGTTAAACGATGATGATATATATATATATATATATATATA
>NC_068990.1:73773204-73775549 GCF_001194135.2 Octopus bimaculoides
ATATACATATATATATTCAACAAGATATGTACATTGTTCTTTTAAGAAAGTCATGTCCAATGTGACAAGAAGCAAAATGAATGAATTAAGAAATAAACGACTGAATATTATAAAGTAACTTTGTTTTTTTAAAACGTTATTTGTTGCAGCCTTTAGAAATGATTTATAGATGATCACACTCAAGCTATGTTCTACAATTCACCAGCCACAAGGAAATTAGACAAAAATACATATTTTTTAAAATTTCAGTTATTGGAAGTTTTTATTTTTATTTTTATTTTTAACAAAACATTGAGATAGAATGTGTCAAAAAATTTGTTTCAGATATTATTTACTTATATTCGAACAATTTTTCCAATAAGGTTTGTCGTGTTAGATTGTAGAATTTAGAAACAACAAATCAATTGAAAAATAAAACATACACACTTTACAAAAAACAAAGAAAGCAAAAACAAAAAAACAATCTATGCACCCAATGAAAGAGAAAAAAATATTCGTAAAATTATTTTGTTAAATATTTAATTAATCAAATCTTAGAAATCTTAAAGTAATGCTGTATACAAAATGGGATGATGGAGGAGACTCTGCCAACTAAGCTGCTTTTTATTGTTGTTGTTGTTATTGTTTTTCATGAGATAGCTTTGCCTGAGCAGACCTATGATCAAATCCGTTCTAGCTGTGACCACCCAGTTCTAGGTATACAATATCTTTACCTACGATATATTTTATCTGGGATCTGTATATTCTTCCATTTTAAGATGGTTGCCTATAATTTGAGAGAGAGAGAGAGAGAGAGAGAGAGAAAGAGAAGAGAGGGAGAGAAGAAAGGGAGAGAGATATAATGCTGATTATTTGGTGGTAGTCAAAGTCCTTATGAGCTTCTCATTGGTATTTAAAAGTGAGTTTCAATAAAATCTAAAATATTATGAAATTATATATTCTTCTTGGATCCTGGTGCTGTCATCGTCCATAGCACCTACTTTAAGATGGCTCTGTTAGTAGAGGCACATGCATTTCGCTTTGGTACATAACTCACCAAGGAACTCTCAGCTGAGGAGTATTTTCGCTTTGCTGTTATGCTCACAGATAGTGGCTTCTATGTGATCACTTGAACTACTAGAAATAGTTGTCAAATATCACTCAAAGTATTCTGTACTGTCTTTAAGGAAAACTAAAAAAAATTATGGCTGGTTCAAATATCAGTGTAACATAAGAGAAAAGAAAATAAAAGCTAATTTTTGGAAGCATAACAACAAACATTAATCATACGTAATTATGAATTTTTTTCCCCTGAACACCAACAAAATATTGATCTCGTAAGATGTCATTAGTATTATAAAGCAATAATGATAATTATAGGGCACGTGGTCAGTGAATTCAGATGAAAACAGGACAGAATTTAGAAATGGACACTTTCAGGTCTTTATAACAATCTTGTTTAAGTTTACACACGTGAAAATTTGTCAGTTTTGGCCTTTCATTCTTTTGGGTTCGATAAAATAAGTACTAGCAGTAATCAACTTATCTCTTCCCGCAAAATTGCAGGCCTTGTGCCAGTAGGGGAAACACCTTTTGTCACCCTAAATATATAAATAATATGCATTGTGTAGCATATATTGGCTTGAAATTTTTGCACAAGGCCAGCATTTTCAGGGAAGTGGGTAATTCAATTACATCGATCCCAATACTCAACTGGTACTTAGTTTATCGACTCTAAAAGGATAAAAGGCTAAGTCGATCTTGGCAAAATTTGAACTCAGAACGTAAAGATAGACGAAGTGTTGCTAAGTGCTTTACCTGACGTGTTAATGGTTCTGTTAGCAGACTGCCTTCATCACAGAACATATATTGAAACATTGTTGTTATTAAAATTCTTCGTTGAAGTTAAGTTACTGATTCCAAATGCCATGAGAGCTAAAATGAATTATTCTTTCCTTGTTTCCTGTTTCAATTTGTTTACGCATCTAAAATATTCAGATATAATCCTGTAAGAGATAGGTAAGAAAATTTATACATGTGAGTGAGAGAGAGGGTTATATAAGAAGAAGGACTGAAAGAGAAAAATAGCTTGACGCGAAATTCCTATAATGTTTTTTACACTTTAAACTAACACTCCTATTCAACTACCACCTTATTGCAACTTTCTGTATCGATATTATTTATCATAACTCAACCGTGATTTACCTGAGACGGATCCCAGACCCACGATTTTTTCTTTGGGCATTACTTTCTTATGTTTCTTCAGTGTCTCACTGGAGAACTTGATGAGGATTCGTTAATAAATAACGATGCTGCCTCAAACATCGATGCTTCTAGATAACGATATATATATATATATATATATA
>NC_068990.1:73775662-73779174 GCF_001194135.2 Octopus bimaculoides
AGAGAGAGAGAGAGAGAGAGAGAGAGAGAGAGAGAGAAACACATACAGAGCCACACTGTGCCTCTATAATGTATATTAATGTAAGGTATATATAAAGTGAATATATGTGAGTGAAGTGTATGTATACAGATGCGTGCAAAGTATCAACGTTATAACCATTACTTCAAAGTGCACATGAAACACTCAGTATTAATGAAACTTTGAAATATTGAAATAGGAGTGGAAACATAAAAATATAAAAAAAAAACAACAAACAATTGCACATATTCAAGTGGATACTCTATGAACTTAATCGACGAAAAAATACATACATATAAAATTGTAAGATTAATAATTTCCTGAGAGTAAAAATATTATTGCTAAGTCTTGAGACGTTCGCTGTAAACAAGATTCGATCATATAACAAAAAGCATGAATGTTACAGAAGAGATGAAAGACTACTGAGAAGATTCCTTCATAAATAAAACGTTAAATGAATAAAATACACCGACAAACTTAAACTTACATGTTGAAAAGATTAAAGATAATTAAAAAAAAAACTGTACTTATGTTGGATAATTTATTTTTCGAATGTAAGCATTGGTAGGCGACAGCAAAAGGGCTAATAATTAATGAGTAAATTTTACTTCCCTTGGGAACTTTTGAAATACAGGATTAAAGATGATAAAACGTGATACACACGCTGCCCTATCAAGAGACTTCTCCTTAAAAGGAGTGATGTATACACGTATGAGAAAGGAAAAAAAATACTTCAATGACTACAAATAAATTAGGTTATCTGTGGTAAGGACTTTGCTGAATCCGGAACCACATGGTTCCGGGTTCAGTCCCACTGCGTAGCATCTTGAGCAAGTGTCTTCTACTATAGACTCGGGCCGATCAAAGCCTTGTGAGCGGATATCATAGACGGAAACTGAAAGAAGGACATCAGTCCTGGGGTCGATTTCTTCGAATAAAAACCTTTAAGGCGGTGCTCCAGCATGGCTGCAGTCAAATTACTGAAAGAAGTAAACGAATGAATATATATAAACGTGTATATATATATATATAAAGGATAAAGACTCATTCGGTCATGAATAACCATGAGATTGCACCTAGAAAGTTCCCCTCCGAGGCACAAGTTCGGGCAAGGTTGTTTATGGAAAACCAGCAGTTGCCCATGCATATATATATATATATATATATATATATATATATATATATATATATATATATATATATATATGGCTTTATATATTATTTATTATAGGACAGAAAAACGGATCAAGTCGATTATATCGACTCCAGTGCGTATGAAAAGAATGGCGATAGCAGTTTTGTATCTAATGGCGATAGGTAGTTTCACTACACTTATTTAATCGACCCCGAAAGGATGAAAGGCAAAGTCGACCTCGCCAGAATTTGAACTCAGAACATAAAGACCGACGAAATACCGTTAAGCATTTCGCCCGGCGTTCTAAAGTCTCTGCCAACTCGCCGCCTTCGCAGACAGTATTAATGACGATCTAGTAGGACCTTTTGGTCTTATTTGCTTTCGAAATCGTGGGTTTCTTTCTGAACCTCTTTATCAATACCAAAGTACTGTTCTTACGTAATATGATGTAATATTTTTCTTCTTATACTTATTTCAGTCGTTAGAATGTGGCCATGCTGGGGCATCACCTTATGGTGACATATCCATACAATATGCAACATCTCTAATAGTAACACACTGAAGCTTAATAACTTCTCTTTTAACAGCCTTCCTTGCAACCGCAGAAATATTTTTAGGTCTAGAATTCATCGTCAATCTATTTTTACAGAACGTTATTTAGTGTTTGGTGACAAATCAATATTTAAAAATATGTGATTTAGCTCGCCAAAACTTTCCAGATTGATACCAACCAAAGACTTGTCTGCACGATGGATTAGCTGGCCGAAACTTCGAAGGCACTGTCTACAACATTCTTGTTTAAGAATTATATACATACATACATACATACACAACACACACACACACACATACACACACACACACACACACATATCGTGAAGTATATTTGTCACCTAAATGTGGCTGACCCATATTGGACAATGCTACTGTTGTTTATAGACCCAGGAAGACATCTCCTCCAGTTGGATAACGACATACTGTCTGTGTCCGATCAGTATTTCCCATATGGGTCAGCCACATTTAGGTGGCAAATATACTTCACGATGTTGTGCTGCTACTGTTTACATCTCGCTCAGAGATTTATTATTGCTTGCTTCTCCTTTTTCGAGATCAGTGACGGTTTGTCACTGGAAAAAGCATATAGTATTTTTCGTTTGGAATTATCTCTTATCCCTAGCTGTTGATTGTCACACGCTGATGACGGGTTACTACCCAGAAATCCAGGTCCGTGTGTATCACGTAAGGCTAGAGATGGGAACGATAATTTCCCTTGGCAAATAGAATTTCATTCTCCGATGTTCCTAAACTATCATCCTTCCTTCTAAATTCTTTGCTTTTTTCTATAATTCTTTCAATAATTTGTAATAATTTACCCTTCTTTTTATACACTTACTATCTCACTCTTTTTGTACCCCTTCCTCAGCTTCTCCTTTCTTCTTTTTTCTTTCTGATGAAGTACTAACGTTCAAAACGTTAAGATACACTTAGTTCAGTTTCTTGAATAGTAATCTAATGATATATTTGAAATTTTGCTCTGTTCTTTATAATGTAAATTGTCCTTACAACACATGCACACCCACACCCACACAAACACACACATAAACACACGCACACAAACACACACACACACACACACATATACGCGTGTAAATAACGTATAAGAACATATATAAATATACACATATGGATTTATATGTGTATATAAAACTTCATTTTCGAATTATGCAAATCTTTATCTTGGAGGCTGGTGTTGCCATCCGGTTTCACCAGTCCTCAGTCAAATCGTCCAACCCATGCTAGCATGGAAAGCGGACGTTAAACGGTGATGATGATGATGATATCTTATTCCATGCTTATACTTTAAGTATTTATTGAGTGGACTAAACTTGTTACCTGTTTTACAACTACCTCCGCCACCACCATCACATAAAAGTTTGTGGTTTGATGATTCCCTCCTGCATGTCTGCCACCAGTTTCAATGGTCCTCTAACAGATCATGAGTACTTCCTTTTTCCTTAACTAAAAGATAAGGTATAAATCTTTGCTGCCGGCATGGCTGTGTGGTAAGAAGCTTGCTTCCCAACCACATTGGTTCTGGGTTCAATCTCACTGTGTGGCACCTAGGGCAAGTGTGTTCTACTATAGCCTCGGACTGACCAAAACCTTGTGAGTGGTTTTGGCAGGCAGAAACTGAAAGAAGTCTGTCGTACATACACACACATACACACACACATATATTTATGTATATATATATATATATATATATATATATATATATGTGTGTGTGTGTGTGTGTGTGTGTGTCTTTGTGTGTGTGTCTTTGTGTGTGTCTTTGTGTCTGTGTTTGTCCCCCATCTCT
>NC_068990.1:73779185-73784958 GCF_001194135.2 Octopus bimaculoides
TATATATATATGTGTGTGTGTGTGTGTGTCTTTGTGTGTGTGTCTTTGTGTGTGTCTTTGTGTCTGTGTTTGTCCCCCATCTCTTGCTTGACAACTGACATTGGTGTATTTATGTCTCCATAACTCAGTGGTTCAGCAAAAGTGACTGATAGAATAAGTGCTAGGCTTACAAAGAATAAGTCCTGAGAACGATTTGTTTGACTAAAACTCATGAAGGTGGTGCTCCAGTATGGCCACAACCAAATGACCGAAACAAGTAAAATAGTAAAAGAATACATTAAAAATGTAACTCACATTTTAAACTAAAAACTTTTGAATTCATTTATTACTTTTAAGCAGTAGAATCTACAACTAGACTCCACCAGTTTGCTAACAGACACACCATTAGCTACTGGATGTATTTCTTACACATGTTGTGTTTCATAGCCACAGGCAATATAACATATTCATTAGTAAATAACTAGATATCTCAAGGCTACTGCTTTCAGTATCTTTAAGTATATTTGTACATCTCCCATCATGGCTCAGATGTTTATATTTTAATTTGTCTTATTGTTAACGAGTAGTTATGGTACATTAATCTATTAAGTTTGAACTTCTTCCATAGCTGCAATTGTTTGTTTGGAGGATATTGCCTCTTTTATATCTTATTCTGCAATATTCATGTATACTGTTGATTATACCTTCTTACATGTGAAATGATGTTTATGTGAGTCGGTGCCACGTAAAAAAGCACCCAATACACTCTGTAAAGTTTGGTTGGCATTAGGAAGAACAACCAGCTGTAGAAACCATACCAGAACAAGACAATTGGAACCTGGTGCAGCTCTCTGATTGGCCCAGTTCCTGTCAAACTGGTCAACCCATGCCAGCATGGAAAACAGTCGTTAAATGATGACGATGGTAATGATAATGATGATGATGATGATTTGTAAAGATTTAGTCATTGAGAGATGAATGTATACTCTTTATTTTAATGCATTGTGTTCTTTGTGAAACTGTAGTCTTCTCAATCTTCTTTCAAGCATACATATATTCAAGAACACACACACACACGCAGGCACACACACACACACGCACACACACACACACACACACACACACACACACACAGTGTGTGTGTGTATGTGTGTGTGAATGTAAAGCCTGAATATAGACATATGTACAAATTGTCAATGTTAGAAACATTATTTAAAAAAAAGCTCATGAAACTTCAGATGTTAAAAGAACATTGATATAAAGAAATATGAATAGACATACAGAAATAGACATAAACAAATCTACATACTGATATGGCTATTCTAAGTGGTTAGTCAATGGACAAATACATAAAAATAAAAGATTAATAATTTTGTGAAATTAAAAATTACATTGACAAGCCTAGAGATATAACATAACAAAATGCTTCAATAATGCATACAGTAGAGATGAAAGATTACTTAGCAACATTAATAGTAAATATATCTTTAAATAAATAAAATATAACGACAGTCTTAATCTTGTATGCTGAAATGATTAAAGACAATTTTTAAAAAGTAGTAATGTAAGAAAATTTTTACTTTGAATTTAAGTGTTTATGGGTGAATGCAAAAGTACTGATTAACCTCACTTCCCAGGAAATTGTAAAAATACATGATTATGTATAATGGGAAAGAGACACACATACTTCTCTAGGAAGATGCCTTACCATACAAAGGGCAGTGAATATATATGTACAAAAAGAAAAAAGAAAAGGAAAGAAACAAAGAATATTGTCTACAAAGACATTAAATGAAATGTACTAAAGTGTTGGAGTAGAACACGAGAATTTTAATTAAAAATGTCAACTAACTGATTCATTAATTCCAAATATTGACTTTACAGCAGGTAATGTCTGCTTCATGTTGTAGTTATATATCTGTTCCCTTTGCTTGTTCCATATTCATCTCAGACAGGAAGCTTGTTTATATTGAAAGTAGTGAAGATAACCAAAAGTAGAAATTGCACTAGACATCAACTAAGGTCACTTTCATGTGATGCCTAGTTGAATTTCTTACTGTATGTTTTCTGCTCTATCACTGGAGCCACTATGAGTCTACAGGTAGGTGTGTTGGCGCCACATTGAATCACTTGCTGAGAGGACGCTAAAAGCATGTCATTATGGAGTATTGCACTAAGTCAGTAAGCTGGCAGAATCATCTGCATTCCAAAGGCAGTGAGCTGGCAGAAACATTAGCATGCTGGGTGAAATGCTTAGCGGCATTTCGTCTGCTGTTGTTCTGAATTCAAATTCCGCTGAGGTCGATTTTGCCTTTCATCCCTTCGGGGTTGATACATTAAGTACCAGTTACACACTGGGGTCGATGTAATTGACTTAATCCCTCTCTCTGTCCTTGTTTGTCCCCTCTGTTTAGCTCCTTGTGGGCAATAAAGAAATACGAAACGTTAGCATGCCGGGCAAAATGCTTAGCGGTATTTCATCTGCCTTTATGTTCTGAGTCCAAATTCTGCTGAGGTCAACTTTGCCTTTCATCCTTTCAGGGTCGATTAGATAAGTACCAGTTATGCACTAGGGTTGATATAATCGACTTAATCCATTTGTCTGTCCTTGTTTATCCCCTCTGTGTGTATCCCCTTGTGGGCAGTAAAGAAATAAGAATCAACTGCATTCCAGGTAAAAGGCTTAGCAGCATTTCGGTTGTCTTTATGTTCTGGCTTTAAATGTTACTGGGGACGACTTTGCCTTTCATCTTTTCAGGGTTGATAAAATAAGTACCAGCTGAGCCCTGGGGTTGATTTAATTCACTTTATGCCAAAATTTGAAACTATTATGAAGTATTACGTCTTTTGTTATTGCACAAAGCCTAGTTTGTTCAATAACAAAATATCCTACTTGTTGAAATTTTTTATTTGCAGTCCATATTATAAGACTTATAGAGTTCATTTTCTTTCTTTGTATGCACTTACAACGCTGCTCAACTTGAAATGTAACCTGAAATATAATGCTTATTTATTCACATCGTTTTGAACTAATCATTCATTATCTCATAGCTTCAAGACTTTCATGATGTGATTGTTTATTTGGAGAAGAATTTTGTAGGGTAGGTGTGAGAGGTCATATCTCACTTGTTTGAACATAAAACAGGTAGAAATTTTGGCCATTTAAATGCTGAAGTATTACTCCTATATCGATGAGCTTATTCTATCAAATGCAACGCTTCTTTACCCCCATTGTTTTGAATTAATCATGCATTATCTTGTAGCTTTAAAATTTCGATGATGTGATTGCTTATTTTTCAGATGACATTGTAGAGTAGGTGTAAAAAGCTGGGTATGGCTGTTTAAAATGCTGAAGAGTTTAAAATGCTAGAGTTAACGGAATTTTCATAAAACTGGAAAGAGTCTTTTCAGATCCTTTGTGATAAAATGTAACTAAGTGCAGGTAAGGCAAGAAGCATTGATTAGGTATTGCTTCATGTGTTTAGTAATAGGCTGGCATCTAGAAGCAGTATACAAGAAACTCAAATAGATAATTTGTTGTTAAAAAAACATTCAGCAGACTATATGGAAATATTGGCATTATATTTAATATATAATATATAATCACTAGATTAATATCAGACTAGTTTTCCTGACTGTATTATATTATCAAATAATAATAGCAGAGAAGATTTGGACAAATATAAGTCAGTCTGTTTGTTACCTATTTTTTCTGTATTACTCTGCCAAAAGTTTTTATATCCAAAAGAAACTGTCATGCTAGGTTATGATATAATTAAAAATGGGAAAAAACATTGCTTGATAAATAAATCTAACTATAATTTATTTGCTGATTAGGCTAGGATTGTTAAAAAGAATACATTTCTCTATCTTGAATGCAAATGTGGACATTGACTAGATATAGCAGAAAGAAAACCATAACACTGGCTGCACATTTGTTTTCTTTTTGTTTAGAAACCTATCTAGCCAATGTCTCTGTATACATTCAACACAAGAGAAATACTTTCCTATATTACATTGATACAATATAGTAAGAAAATTTCGTAAGTCATTTCTATGCATCAAAATATTATTTATCATTTAATGAATTCAATGCCAAACTTTTTGATGGATGCCATTTCATAAGCCTCTGTAGTCCAAATGTTTTTGATTATCTCCAACCATTTTCAAAGCCTTAAGTGAATGAGAGGAAAGTCCATCCTGGACTGGGGTGCAGCCTATCACATGATTTTTCCAGTTAAAAATAAAGCATTAATATGACCTTTTAAAGAATTGTCAGTTTTGCAGGCAATTATTGTTGTAAAATATTTAGAGTTAGGTAGTTTGGGCCATTTAGTAAATGAACATCTGACCTCTGGACTTGTGATCTGATATATTATCATCTCAATCATGTATTCTCTTTCCTTTGTTTTCTTTTTTTATTTCACACATTGTCTGAAACACTGGAAACAGAATAATAATTTTTTAAAAATAACAGTTGAAATTAAATTAGAGTTTACATCTAATGTATAATTTCACCTATTTAATGTATAGTCAACAATCAATTTGTAGGTTATCAGTTGCAGTGAATTTTCAATTCACAAGTAAAGAAAATAATGCACTTTTGCATAGTGGATAGTGTTGGAGCTGATGCTGTATTTGAATCTTATTGGTGATGTCTGGTGCTGTGTCCGTGTGATGAAGCTTACAGTGGAAACACGTAATTCTCTGTCAGTCCCACTGCATAGCTCTTTCGTTAAGTTGTGCCTTCTTCAATTGTTCTGAGTTGACCAATGCCTTAAGAGTGAATTTGATAGATAGAAACAGTGTGTGTGCATGTGCGCGCACACGTGTGTTTTGTGTGTGTGTGTGTGTGTGTGTGTGAAAATGTGTTAGAGTTGATATTTCGCTTGTTAACAAGCGAAATTCATTGAAAATATTTAGCATTAAATATATAAAATTGTGGAATGAGATGAAGGACATGGTGAGGTGAGAAATTCAACAGCAACACTCCACAAATATATATTATTGGCAAGTGAAAATGGAGATATTTTGGGTCACCAATTTAATATTGAAATGCCACTAATATATAACTGTAGACTGTCGACATTGTATAGTGAAAAATTCAACAGCTACATTTCACATATATATATGATTGTGGAGTGTGAATGACAATGTTCTGAAGTCCTAGAAATTGAATTGTAACACTCCAAATATATTCTTTTATTTTTTTACTTGTTTCACTCATTAGACTGTGGTCATGCTGGGGCACTGCCCTTGAAGGATTTTAGTCAAATAAATCGACCCCAGTACTTATATTTTTAAAGTCTGGTACTTATTCTATTGGTCACTTTTGCTGAACTGCTAAGTTGCAGGGACATAAAAGCATGAAAATCAGTTGTCAAGTGTTGGAGAGGTACAAATATAAACACACACACACACACACACACACACACACACACACACAACGGGCTTCTATTAGTTTCTGTTTACCAAATTCATAGATAGGATTTTGGTTGGTATATGGCTATAGTAGAAGACACTTGCTCAAGGTGCCAAACAGTGGGACTGAACCCAGAACCATGTGGTCATGCCTACCACAAGGTCATGCCTACCACATGGTCATGCTTATGCCTATGCCTATACATACATGCATACATACATACATACATACATATACACAGACAGGCAGGAAGTAAATAGACACCTTTAATTTTTTTAATTTCTGATCTAAGCGTCTCAATATGTTTTCAGCGGTGTAGAATTTGTAATGTAATTATTCTTTTTCATTCAAGGTGCCATTATATTAAACATT
>NC_068990.1:73784968-73790489 GCF_001194135.2 Octopus bimaculoides
GGCCCTCAGAAAGGAAGCTTCGCTGTTTGAAGAGAATTGTGGAAAATGAACCCCGTTCGAAGGCTTCTGACATTGCAGAACAGCTAGAAGCTAGTCCAAGAATGTGTGCTACAGATCTGCATAAGCTTGGGTATTATGGATGAGCAGCTATAAGAAAACCTCTCTTTCAACCAATTAATACCATGAAAAGAAAGAAATGGGCTCAGGAGATGTCACAAAAATCCAGTTCATTTTGGGAAAGAGTGATTTTCTCAGATGAATCCAGATGTGCATTACTTTCAGACAGTGGATGTGTTTTGATCTGGAGGCTTCACAATCAAGAATTTGATTTGAAATGACTCCAACCAACTGTGAAACATGGCAGTATCTTTGTAATGGTATGGGGAGCTGTCACCAGCAATAGTTGTTCTGAGCTGACCGAATGTGTCGGAACCATAAACTCTGAAAAATACATCGAAATACATAAGCAAGGATTACTACCGATGTATTCACACAATAACATAATGGAAAATGAGCTTTTATTCATGGAAGATGGGGCTCTTTGCCACACAGCAAAAAGGAATCAGCAATGGCTCACTGAAAATGGGATCAGAATGCTTCCTTGGCCGAGCCAATCTCCTGACATGAACCCAATTGAAAATCTTTGGAGCATACTAGATAGAGCTATACGAAAAACTTGGCAGAAACCTAAATCTAAAGATGAATTGTTTCGATTGTTGTGTGAAAAGTGGGCAGAAATTCCACAAGAGACAATTACAAACCTCATCAGTTCAATGCCAAAAAAGAGTTTCTGAATTAAAAACTGCAAAGGAAATGTCAACTAAATACTAAAGTATATAGTCCTACTTATCGATTACATTTCAATTGTTTGCTTTGTGTATTAAATAAAAGATTTTGAAAATTAAAGGTGTCTATTTACTTCCTGCATGTCTGTGTATATATATCAGAGGTGACTCCAGGTCAACAGTGTAACTCAGGCTCATCACAGATTTTGCATAAGTCATTTAACTGCAGCAATGCTGGAGCACCACATTGAAATGTTTTTTGTCGAGCAATTCAACACCAGGACATATTTTTAAGCCTAGTACTTATTCTATCGGTGTCTTTGCTGAACTGCTAAGTTACAGAGATGACGACACACCAATACTGGTTGTCAAGCGATGATGGGGGACAAACACAGACACAAAGACACACCCACACACATAAAATAATATACATATAAAATAAACACACACAACATGGACTAAAATCTTATGAAAATACATAATTACAATAATTTCAATATCATGATTAGTGAAAGGAAAACTGGTTGACAAACAATACTCTTTCACTTATAAAATATATCAAAAAATATATTAAAACTATGTAAACTGTGTGCATTTTCCTGCTTTTATTTTATATATATATATTTTTTGCATTACAACTCATCATGTGGGAATAATCAAAATTCTCCTCCTCCTTTTTTGTTACTGTATATACATATATATATATATATATATATATATATATATATATATACGATGGGCTTCTTTCAGTTTCTGTCTACCAAATCGACTCACAAGGCTTTGGTTGGCCTGAGGCTATGGTTGAAGACACTTGCCCAAGATGTCATGCAGTGGAACTGAACCCAGAACCATGTGGTTAGAAAGCAGGCTTCTTACCACACAGCCTTGGGTGTGGTTTGCTTATCAAAGACAGTATATGTTGGGTGAATCTGAGGGTGAACCTAGCCAGTGTAAGATTGTTCAAAATCTTAGGCATTCCTCTTGCTGCAGTTGACTGAGTGATGGCACAATTTACCAGCAAAGGAAATCAATCAATGATAGCATCTTATTCAGGTTGACCTGAGCCCTCCGACAGGTGTCTTCAGGCTGTCAAGTGGGTTGTTGAAAAAGAATCCACCGTTGTAAGGTAAGTTTATGCTTTAGAGCAACTCCACAGGAGTTGGAATACTTCTGTGAGGTGTCTCCAGCAACTTGGTTACTATGGCAGAGGTGCTTGAAGGAAAGCTCTTCTTCGACCAGCAAATATTCATAGAAGGGAAGAGAAATAAACCTTTCAAAAATTTCCTCCTCCTCCTCCTCCTCCTCCTCCTCCTCATCATCATCATCATCATCATCATCATCATCATCATCATCATCACCACCACCATCATCATCATCATCATCATCATCGTCACCACCACCACCACCACCACCACCATCATAATCATTTAGCATTCTTTTCCCATGCTGGCATGGGTTGGACCATTTGACAGAAACTGGGCCAGCCAGAGGGCTGCACCAGGCTCTAGTCATCTGTTTTGACATGATTCCTATGGTTGGATACCCTTCCTAAAACCAACCACTTCATAGAATGTGTTGGTTGCTTTAAAGATGGTGTCAGGGTGTCTATGTACTTTTGAGGTATTCATGTACATCATTGTGAAGTAAACTTGGGTACATTGCAATGTTGAATATTTAATAAACCATACTCCACAAATATACATGTTTGCAATGCGACAACGAAGATAGCATGAAGTTATAAATCTAATGCTATACACTGGAAGCATATATGACTGCTGAGTGGGAGGAAGCTTTTTGGAATGGTTACGGGGAGATATGGGGATATTGTGAAGTCACAAATTCTTTGGCAACACTTTGCAAATATGTGATTGTGAAGTGAGAATGGGAACATTGTCAATTCATAAATTCTATGGCAACACTTCACTAATATACGTGCGTATGTGATTGCAAAGTCATAATACGAGGATGGATGCAGTGTGAAGTCACAAATTTTTACGGCAATTCTCAAATAATTCAGAAACAAAGATAAAACAAATTGTTTTTCTAGTGATAACAGATATATAACATATACAAATCCTCATATTATATATTCCTTAATATAACTCAATAATGTATAATATAATATATAAGATAATAATTTATAAACAAGTTTTGATATCTAGTATGAAATAATACAAGAAAAATATTTTTTTAAAAATACAACAAAAAACTAAAAAAATATATACGCAAAACAAATAATAAACAAAATACAAAACATCATGAATAGATTTATATGTAATATTTCATCATTGTGAATATTTTAAACAGATGAAAAAGAAAAGTAAAAAAAAGAAAGAAAAGAAAAATAGAAAAAAATGATGAAATAATAATAATATTGTAGGTTTAGTTTGTATGATACCATTTTTCATTCTTTGGTTAAATTGACTAGACATAAATAGAACACTATAAAATCAATAAGTGGAGATAAACAGAGTCTCATATTAAAGTCACTCACCCTTCAACTCTGTTGTTCCTTTTGAATTTGTAATCAAATTGTTGCTCCTTTGCCTACCAGAGAGGTTTTGGCAAATATTGTGTAGATACACTGTGTCATATCAAACATGATATTGTTGTTAGGATTCCTAGCTTTGTTCAAATGTTTCCTTCCATGGAAATATTTCTTTCTTTCTTTCTGTTTTCTGGGTTTTTTTGGGGGTTTTTTTTTGTTATACTTGTTCACCCCTTTTTCGATAGCTTCATTCACAGTGTGTATCTGCACATCACATGTAGAAAAACCACCTGTTAGTCTCTTTGTAATGTAGTCATCAGTTTAAATCCTTACATATATTTTCACTACTACTACTACTACTACTACTACTGTTCATCCATTTCCCACACCCCACCCGTCCCGTACATGTGGGTTCTGAAAAGTGATGGTATATTATGGTCTTGTACCCATTTTGCCTTTCCTTTTATATGTTTCAATCATTGAAACGCGGCCATGCTGGGGCATCACCCTGAATAATACGTTCCAACAAGGATTTTCAAAGCGTTTTGTTGATTGTGCCATTATAGCCATAACCCCCTCCACCCCGGCCCTTACCCCACCCTGCGTAAACTGCAGCCCAGTTCCAGATCATTATGATTTTATTAAAAAATTTTGACACCTCATAGAATATACAGAAAGGCAGTTGGCCTCCGTGCTGGTGGCACATAAAAAGCACCATTCGTGCATGGTCGTTGCCACTGCCACCTCACTGGCTCCTCTGCAAGTGGCATGTAAGAAGCACCATTCGAGTGTGATCATTGCCAGTGCCGCCTGACCGGCTCCCATGCTGGTGATATGTAAAAAGCACCATTTGAGTGTGGGTGTTGCCAGTGCTGCCTGATTGGTTTCGGTACCGGTGACATGTAGAAAGTACCATTCAAGCATGGTCGATGCCAGTACCACCTGAATGGCCCTTGTGCCGGTGGCATGTAAAAAGCACCCACTACACTCTTGGAGTGGTTGGCATTAGGAAGGGCATCCAGCTATAGAAACATTGCCAGATCAGATTTGAGCCTTGTACAGCCTTCTGGCTTGCCAGTCCTCAGTCAAACCGTCCAACCCATGCCAACATGGAAAGTGGACATTAAATGATGATGATGATGAATCTAACAGTTTTTTAAAAATCTTTTCCTTGTTTCAGTCATTGAACCGTGACCATGCTGGTAGCACTACTTTGACAGATTTCATCAGCCAAATCAATCTCAGTACTTATTTCTTTTTTATGCTTGGTACTTATTCTGTTGGTTACTTTTGCTGAACTACTAAGTTATATATGTGTGTGTGTGTGTGTGTGTGTGTGTGTTTGTCCCTCTGACATCGCTTGACCACTGATGCTGATGTTTATGTCCCCATATCTTAGCAGTTTGGTGAAAGAGACCAATAGAATAAGTACTAGGCTTACAAAGAATACGTCCTAGAGTCGATTTCTTCGCCTAAAACCCTTAAGGTGATGCTTTAGCATGGCTACATTCAAATGACTGAAACAAGTAAAAAAAATAAAAGAAATATTCCGCTGCATTCAATGAAGTGCACATCACAGCATACTTTGCATAGAGATTCCTTCAGTTTTTCTTTTGTGAGCACACTTACTGCTCCGCTGCTTTTCAAGAAGTAGAGGCAAGCCACTTTTCTCCTCAGACAAGAAAATACACAGTTCTGTGATGTACTACTGCCATGTTTCCTTCTCCTGCTCACTTTTAACCAATTCCTAAAATTACATATAATGCTGATGATACAGATGATAATGATGATGATGCACTAAGTTTCTTGCTCAGCAAAATGTATTTGTGCGTGCGTGTTTGTATATGCTTGTGCATGTATGTATGTGTGTGTGTGTGTGAGAGAGAGAGAGAAAGAAAGAGAATGTTGTAGATGTGTTGCTATTTTTGTTATTGTTATTGTGTATTCTTACATACTTGTTTATTTGCTTGTGTGTGTATGTGCGTGTGTGTGTGTGTGTGAGTAAGAGAGAGGGAGAGAGAGAGAAAGAAAGAAACAGAGAGAGAGAGAGAGAAAGAAAGAGAGAGAGAAAATGTTGTAGGTGTGTTGTTATTTTTGTTATTGTTACCAAACTTGTTAGAAATGTCCTCTCCAATGTTGCTGTCTTCAGAATTGTATTTACTCTCTTCTTTCAGAATGTGATGTGTACTCTGCCAAATACGTCATATTCTCATTTTTTTTTGTTCATTCTTAGCATCCATAAAAAAGG
>NC_068990.1:73790585-73796492 GCF_001194135.2 Octopus bimaculoides
TATGTTAATAATAATAATAATAATAATAATAATAATAATAATAATAATAATAATAATAATAATAATATTGATGATGATGATGATGATGATGATGATGGTGACGATGTTTTTTTTTACATAACTTCATTTTATTTTGAAATTGAACAATCTGGTGTGTTTAGTTCAATGGCCTATCAATGTATAAAGTGAGTGTCTTTACTTCGAGAGTCAGGAAGACAACTGGTAGGAAATGGAAACAAAATTGAAAGAAGGAAAACTAATAATAATAATAATAATAATAATAATAATAATAATAATAATAATAATAAGGAAATCACTGTTAGACTGAAAAGAGAAAGGGGAGCTTAAAAGTGAACAAAAATACAGGGCGCTGAAAAGGAAGTATAATATCGAAAGAAAGGGTCTGAAAGTAGTAGTGGAGGAACTGAAACAGTGCCTCGTTGCAAAGAAAGCAAAGATGGTAAGATATGAACAAATAAAGAAGGGGTACCACCAGAAGAGGTTATTCAGAGAGGATCAAAAGAGATTCTATAAAGAAATAAATGGAGGATGTACAGATGAAAAGTTGATACCAGAGAACATTGAAAGTCAAAGGTTTTGGAGTGAGATCTGGAAAGTGCTCAACTGGTACTTATTTTATTAACTGAATAATGGAAGGCAAACTAAACCTTGGCAGATTTTGAACTCAGAATGCCAAAACTGAAGAAATTTCACTAAACATTTTATCTGGCATGCTAATGCTTCTGCTGGCGTTTTTTAGTCAGAAGCTCACCAGAAATGTAACAAAAGTTATGTAGGCTTGCTGCACATCTAGAAGACATTTTTGCTTGGAATGGTGCGTGATCTGTAAGGAAAGGGGGAAAAAGGACATTATTTAACTGCAAATATTTGATTTACCATCTAAATGTATGCATAATATCATTGAAGACACATTGAAATGTAACATATGATACAATAAAACAATGTGAGTAATGTATATACACTAATAAAAGGGTATGAGGAAATAGACTGAAATAAAAAGAAAATAAGATACGTTTTAACTTAAGCAATGTGACCTTGTAAAGCTCATCTTTCACTCGTCACTGCTTGTGGGTGACTGAAGCTATATTGATGCAGGCACCTCCCTGTGTAGCTGAAGTGGTCTAAATGCTGCCAGATGTTTATGTATCAAAATTACTGTTATATATTCTGTTATATATGGAAGAGTCATACAACAAATGCTGACTTATACCAAGGACTACCAAACAGTATAGAAGGATGAGGCTAGCTGGACACTGCATCAGGCACACCGATGAAATTGCTAACAAGCTAGGGCTCTGGCAATAAATGGAAGGGAGAACCAGGAGAGGAAGGAGGAAGACGACCTATATCGACAACTTGCTGGAGAATACTGATATGGAAGGGGTACAGGAGCTTAGGATCATTATGGAAGATTGGGATGAGTGGGAAAAATGTGAGGAAACAGTCTTATGGTGTCCTGAGGGATGACCTAGATAGATAGATATTAGTAATGATAAAAGACAATAGTCAAATTTAGGCATGATGGTAAAATGCAATGACTGATTTTGTGAAAAAAAACAGTAGATGATAGGTTTTCTTTGTAAGTTTTGAAATCAGCTGGTAAAAATTGATGAATTTCACACAATAAATTTGAAAAAGTATTTGGTCGCTTACCTGTGTTATGAGACCATTCTTTTGAACATTTATTAACTTAGAATATTTCTGCACTTGTCTTTCATGTCCTCCCTTAGTCTTTATGATATAAGAGAAATACTTGTCACATGTTCATGTGTGTGTTTGTGTGTGTGTGTGTAATATATATATATATATATATATATATATATATATATACACACATACATACACACACACACACATATATATATATATACACATACACACATTAATATAAACACTACTATTGATTTTTAACTATAAATAACTTAGAATTAAATACTTTTTATGGAACAGACTAAAAAAACTTAGTATTTTAGTAAATTAATAAAGAGAAACTTTTTTTTTTATTATTTGATTTAAGAACAAACAATTTCAAAATACCAATCTTGGATATTGTCTGAAATTTCATATAGACATCAGTAAAGTCTACATTTAAAATTGTTGTATGCTTAGTGAAATAAAAGTTTATTATGACTAGATGTAGATAATTAATTTCATGTCATAATGCAATTACTAAACACAGTAATTAAAATATTACTAAAGAATCATGTAAAATTTTATTTTATTATGTGACGCAAAAAATATTTTGGAGAATGGTTAAGCTATACAAAAATATCTCTGCAAACATTCTAATGCTGTTATTTTTGAAGCAGGCCAAGTACATCACAGTGCTATGAAATAGTACAGTGTATTGGCAGAATTCATATTGCATTGGAGAAAATGGTTTAAAGTATTTAGTTACAGTATATTACATTCTGAGCACAAATTCTGATAGATCCAACCTTGCATTTTCTCCCTCAAGGGTTG
Source organism: Octopus bimaculoides (assembly GCF_001194135.2). Lineage (NCBI taxonomy): Eukaryota > Metazoa > Mollusca > Cephalopoda > Octopoda > Octopodidae > Octopus > Octopus bimaculoides. The sequence goes on from NC_068990.1 coordinate 73,793,070, forward strand.
GTGATATAAAGTACCAGGCAAGTATTAGGCCAATAAAATTGACTGTAACCTTCTTTAACCTTCTTACAAATGACATATGCCTATGTTATAAATCAACATTTAGTGATATTGCCTTTCCACCTTCTGTGTTCACATCCTATAGGAATCATTGTTGTTTTTTGTTAGTTGCAGGGTCAATAGAATAAGCATCAATGATTGTGGTTAATAATAATAATGACGATGATGATGATGATGATGATGATGATGATGATGATGATGATGATGATAATAATAATAATAATAACAATAATAACATCAGAAAAAAATACTTTAGGAATGAGAACCCAGGGTTGGGTTCAAAATTCGGACACCTGATGAAGGCTGAAGAGTAAATCAACGGAAACGTTATAGAAACAACAAACAAGATGACGAGACATCTGTCCAATGTAAATAATGTACAGAGTTCCTCATCTCTAAAATATTGAACAGCATGATTGTTGTTGTTTAGCCTTGAGAAAACTTCATGTTTAAAGGTATACCAAGTGTGATCATCCCATTTTCAATTGTATATTGCGCAATATTGTCTAATGTGTCAAGCCCGCTTTAAGATGAGAGTATATGATTAAGGGAGATTTTGTCTGGTAATGTCTAGCAGGCCAAGTAACTACTTAGAAATTCTCTTGGCTAACTTACACCAAAACTCTCCAGTACTACCCAAAGGATGGGTCATATCCTTGTGGCAATATGTGAAATAAAAATTTTATAACAAGTTGACATTTACTAGGAGCATAACAAGAGAGAGAGAGAGAGAGAGAGAGAGAGAGGCCAAAAGAAGAGGAGTAGTCAACCCTCTCCTGCAGATGCAGGTGTGAAGGGGAGTAACATTTCTTTTGGATTATCATGCTTGTTAAGTAAAATGGTTTGTGCCAAATGTATATTTGCTCCCTTATCCCTTGGACTCTGAGGACCCCTTTCTACATTACAAACATTCACAAGCTGAATGCTACATAGAAAGAAATGTTTCAGTCAAATTGTGGCATCACTTCTACTGTGTTGTCTTATTCCATTTCTCCAGTTGTATGACATTATTAACTCTCTGGTTAAGGTGGCGAGCTGGTAGAAATGTTAGTATGCTGGGCGAAATGCTTAATGGTATTTCGTCTGTTTTTATGTTCTGAGTTCAAATTCCGCTGAGGTTGACATTGCATTTCATCCTTTCGGAGTCAATAAATTAAGTACCAGTTGCATACTGAAGTCAATCTAATTGACATCCACCTCCCCCAAAATTTCAGGCCTTGTGCCTAGAGTAGAAAAGAATGTCAACGCTTTCATCAAACATTGCCAGAGACCCTATTTTGAATATATTGCCAAAAGTGGTTTAACACTACTCTATGCTTCAGGCACTGCTCCTGGAAATGTAAGTATATATTGTTTCCTCCCTATGAAAATGCAATGAAAATCTAGCGAGTATTATTTGATTCGCAAGCATTCTCAACAAAATACAACTTGTTTTTCTTTTGAAATATTTATTAACTTATGTATTTAAAATATATTTCTAATATAATAATGAATGATGTAAGAAATAAGGAAAGATTCTTACAATGCAGAAATGAAAAAAAACTTTTATATTTCAGGTGCAAAGGCTTATCTTCAGAAGAATAGAGTCAGATCCTGCCATTCAGGATAGCTGAATAGGAAGTGACTCTGTTTTAATCCAGTTCTTGTGCGAGTAGCTGCAGCTTTCCAAATCCTGAAGTTGTCGGTACCATGAGGGTCACATTGGGGATGGTGGTACTAGGGACCTACAACTAGTCTTCCACCACTGTTCCAAGCACCACCATCCCCAATGCGACTTCTACTGCATCAATAATACCAACACTTGGGGAACTGTTGTTACTAGCACAAGAACCAAACTAAAACTGGGGCACTTCCCATCTGGCTATCCAAGGTAGCAGGATCTATGTGAACATACATTTCATTGACAGTATTCTTCCGAAATATAATGGTCTTTTTTTAAACTTCTGCATTGCTAGAATCTTTCCTGTTTTCTCATGTCATCTATTATTCTACTTCTGTACTACAATGCTTCAAGCAAACTACAACACTCTTATTTCTAATATGTTATCATCCTTCTGTTAAAAAGTTGGAAGAACATCCAGCTATAGAAAACGGGTCAACACTCATGAGCAGAGTCTATAAGACCAGAGACTCCCACAAAAATGTGATGTAAATGTATGTGTTGTATTACATGAAGATATTTTACTATTGCCCTTGCCACTCACTCCCCACAAGCTTTCAATCATTCTGTAACATCTCACCCTAAGACGCTGGCTGTGTCTCAGCGAGTGATTGTAACAAACACGCAGATTAAAAGTAAATAATTATAACAATAATATTATCATTAATTATGATGATAATGATGATGATGATGATGACGATGAAAATAATGATGATAGTAATAAAAGTGCTAATACATGTTTGTATTCTTTTATGTTTGATGTGTATGTGTGTGTGCAAAAGCTCTTTGATAATAAAGAAATAATATGCACAAATATATAAAGTATCTCATGCTCATTCATAAATAATGAGAGTGTATGTTTGTATATGTACAGAACATATTTCTCATTGTCTTCTTGCCCTTTTACAATACTCCTTTGTCTCATAATTTTTAACTCTGTCTACACACGAAACCAATTTTCAGTCATGTATGTATACAAGCACATCAAAAGATTATGTACCTTAGTTAGAATCAAAGTACCAGACAAATGTCAGTGAGATAATGTGAATGAATAAGTGATCAATTGATGAAAGGTCCATAATTCTTTGATCCATTTTCCAGCTCCAATTTTTCCTATAAATTCTGAAGAAATAATTTCCAAACATTGACTTTGATTAATCGATAAGTATCACTTGGGCAATAGCAAGAAGATCTGCAAAGAAACAGATCAAATACCAATGATACCTACATGGGTTTCATGTGATTCTTTAAGAAGTCATACTACATGCCTTATCTATGCAAAAGTACCTAAATTTCAGTAATGATAAAACGAAACCAGGAACTGTTTGGCTGTTGAAGTCTATGAACAATAAACCACAATGAATTCTTCATTGCATCATTAATATTTATCTTACAACATTTGCAAGCTATAGCTGATAAACTGGTATCTGGTTTCACTTTTTTAACAATGACAATTAAATAACTACAACTTACTCATTTTTCTTGATTTAAAACATAGATTGAAGTAGTTAAAAAATAGAAATGTTGTTATGTATAGCCTAGAATTATGAAATTTTGTTCACATTCTAACTTCGTGTTTTGGAGAAAGAAATCAAGCAAAATAATATTTTAAAAAAACTCTATAACAATACATTTCTTAAATAATCTATATTTAAGATTTACTATTTAAAACATTTCAGCTACATTTCATTTTTATTTGGTTATTT
>NC_068990.1:73797604-73799436 GCF_001194135.2 Octopus bimaculoides
TATATATCCATATATATATATATATACATACACCTATACTTTTTTTAATTCTATTCTTTTTTTATATAAATTCTCTTCTATTACTGGAAGTTCCTAATTTTCTGGGACTATAATTTAACTTGTCTGGCATTCAAAAACATCTCTCGATCTATTACCACACGAAAACAAATTGAGCAAGGTATCTTTCCATTTGACAACCTATCACATTTTTACGCCTTGAACCTACTAAGTAGAAAGTTTACATTGAGAAGTAAATTGATAAATATTGCTAAATGAGGTAGAATTTCATCTAATATTTTATAACAACCGTCTATCAGACAAAGAGTTACCCAGATAGCTACAAGACAGACAACAAAATAAAGTGTCCTGTGAACTGAAAATTATATCTATTCATAAAAGGTTACGACTCAATGATACTTTGCTTGCCGGAAGCTTTTAGAGTTGTTTTGCCACCAGACATGACTAAGTGAATAAATATATTTTAGAATGACCCGACATTTTCTCTGATAACTTGATTGAGTTATTCTGTTAAAAAACTTCATTTGCTTTGTTTATTTTTATTATTATTATTATTATTATTGTTATTATTGTTATTATTATCATCATCATCATCATTATTATTATTATCATCATCATCATCATTATTGTTCTTATTGTTGTTATTAGTGTTAATATTATCATCATCATCATTATTATTACTATTATTATTATTATTATTATTATTATTATTAGTAGTAGTAGTAGTACTAGTAGTAGTAGCTTTTGGTTTGTTTTGTAGTGTATTTGTTATTTATTTATTTTTTCCTATTATGTATTGTTTGGCAATGTCTTTTGATCTTGCTCCAGGGTAAAAGTGATAGCATGGATATCGATGGATAATCAATCATGAAATAAATTTTCTACCAGAAAATTCTTTTGTTAGACTTCTGTGGTTGAATAATCTCTGTTATTTTCATTAGGAGATATTTCTAGGGTTTTTTTTCAATGCTTTTGTCTTCTTTTTGTTTTTCCACTTCTTTATAATTTATATATATATATATATATATATATATATATATTGTTCTTTTGGCATATGTTGTTTGCATGCTCTCTGTCTTCTTGACAAATCTAATTCACTCCTCACCAAAATGAATATGCACTCAACTGATCTCAGCAAAATATAAGCTATGTATTATTCGTTACCTATAAATAAAGGAGAATTTCAAAATGAAATATTAATATTTAATAAAACCAATTCGTTGTTCTTACAGGTGAAAAGATATAACAATGGTTATACTGAAAAATGTTTAGTAAGTCTTATTAATATGATAATACACACAGGTCAAAGTATGAATAAAAATGATTTTCTTTCATTCTGATTAGTTAATACATAGGATATATTTTTCAGAGTGTATTCTTTAGTTATATTCATTTGGAAGAAGTGGTGGTGGAGATGAAATAACCAGAATGTTAGATCGATATTCAGAGTTGGTTAGCTTGAGACAATTTATACTCATGTTATATAAAAAGTTGTCAAAAAAGACAATTTGTCTATATACATATTTAAAAACTGACTAAATGATCCAATTTAGTAAATTTATTTTAAATTGTGTAAGTGTTTATATATATATATATATATATATATATATATATTCTTTTATTTGTTTCAGTCATCTAACTGCAGCCAGGCTGGAGCACTGCCTTTAGTTGAGCAAATCGACCCCAAGACTTATTCTTTGTAAGCCTAGTACTTATTCTATCAGTCTCATTGCCAAACTGCAAAGTTATGGAGACGTAAACACACCAGCATTTGTTGTCAAGCAATGCTGGGGGGACAGACACACAAACATACA
>NC_068990.1:73800465-73803268 GCF_001194135.2 Octopus bimaculoides
GACGGAGTGCCAACAACATGTATATATATTTGTTTATATGTATATATATGTGTATTTATGCATATGTATTTATAAATAATTGATAATATTAATGATGGTAATAATAATAATAATAATAATAACAATAACAACAACAACAATAATAATAATGGTGGACAAAAATTGTGAATTGACAGAGGTTAACTATTTAAAAGTGAAGGTAGTTTTGTGGGGCATACGTTTTCCAGTAAGATTATAAATGGGGTTGGGTTTTTTGGTAAAGAAGTAAAAGGCTTATGATGTGTACAGATAAACAAGGTTACATTTAGAAAATGTTAGTTAAGTATTTTAACTATTGCTTAAGGAGACAGTAAATTCAGAGAAGTTTTGATGTAAGTTTAGTATAGATATATGGAATGACTAAATTTAATTAGTATTGATTGCAATGTTGTAGTTTTACAGTTTGCGGGGAGGTTGTCATCTATTATTGTGTATTATTGTTTACAACAGTAGTTCTGAATCGAGAGTCTTATGACCCTTGGGAGTCCTTATAAGATTTCTTTGCTAGTTATATATCTACAATGCACAAAATATTTTAGCATTTTTTAATACAATTCCTAATGATATTTAATTTTAAAAGTATAATGACAACGGGAGCCCAGTTGAATAAAATATGAATCAAAGGGGTTAATGGGAAAAAATGGTTAAGAACCACTAGTGTGCACAGTCACTTCTATTAGAAAGTAATTCTGGGTTTCTATTCCAGAGATTACGATCGGTCTTTCATGGTTTTTAAGTTCTATAATCTTTGGGTTGGCAATGTCCATTTTGATGATGTCTTTGTTTTCTCTAATTGTTTAATTTCTGTGCTTCATAGCAATAAATATGTAATGATTAATATTTGAAATTTAATATTTGTATATATATTTGCTTTTGTTACATTGTTTGTAGTGCCTAGGTACCATGGTGTTTTTATGAAAAGGAAAAATTTCGTTACTATTGGCTGCATTCAGTCAATTTTATATTATATATTTCTTTTTTGTTACATGTCGAAATATTGGTTTAAATATATTTCCTGTAATTAAAGTTTATATTTAATAATTATAGGACTACACTGATTCATTCTTGTGTCGTAGGTGATCGATGCCTGATAGGTAAAATGACATGTTATTGGCTTATATTCAGTTCATTTTAAATATGTGTGTATTTTCGTTACAATATGTGTGTTATGGTCAATTTTATATTATTTATGTGTTTTTCGGTGTAAATATTCATTTAAATGTATTTTCTATAATTAAAAATTATATTCAACAAATATTGGTCTACATTGGTTTATTTGCATATTGTATTGTTTGAAGGTGACTCAAGCCTAATAGTTAAAGTGATATGCTGTTTCGGTAGTCTACGCTTTGTAGCTTTTAATTACATTTCATTTTTTGAAGATATGTGTTATAGATTGTTGGGTAGCAATATCTATTGGCTTATGTTCTTTATTTAATCTATGTATTTACACTTCTAGGTGGATTATTCCAAAAGTTATAATTATTTTTCGTTTTATGTATTAAAAACCTGTGTTTTCGACTATGTTCAATAAATTCTGTTCAATACATTTAGTTTGCAGGAACGTTTAATATTTCATGGTTTTTAAGTTCTTATAATCTTTGGGTTGGCAATATCCATTTTGATGATGTCTTTTTTCTCTCTAATTGTTTAATTTCTGTGCTTCGTAGCAATAAATATGTAATGATTAATATTTGAAATTTAATGTTTGTATATATAACAATAAGTAAATGTAGACTTAAAAGATATATTGTGCTGTTTCACTTTTGCTTGTTGTCTATTAATTCCCATGGAATGTTTATGATTTTGATGCTTTTGACAGCGCCGGATTGAATGGTACTGCCCAGGTGTCGAAACCATAATGATATTTGTTAGGTAGCTGAAGATGGATGTATACGTTTGATGTGCTTGTTGACTGTGAATCATTTGTATTTTGTCTTCTTGTGACTCTAAGTTGTCCGTCATTGAAATTCTGGTTCCTGCAGGGTTAAACTTGTTTAGGAGTTCACGGCTTTTCAGTTTATGGTATTTTAATCTATATATCATAAGATATTGGTATTGCATGAATATATATATATATCTATATCTATCATGGCTTATCTTACGAATCGGTTTCACATAAAGAATACAATGGATTGTTAGGTAACAATCAGATTATATAACTTTAGGCTCATCAAAGTTAGCCGATATGGAAGGGAATATGGTGACTGCTCTCTATTCTTCTTCCCTCTTCTGTTGCTGTTACTTCTGCTTCATAAACAACTGTCTCTGTATTGCAGTGGTCATTTAGTGGACAAATTTTGCTACCCTTGATTGAGCATCCTGCCTCTGCCTCCAGTGTGGGCCTACCTACTAGAATCTTTTTTTACACTAGGTGCACAGCTAAAAGATAATCTAAGAGTGTGTCTATTAAATATTTTGCTGAATCTATTTGCTCGGGGGAAGTGTCTATCAACTAAGCAAAGGAAGATCTTATTCACTCTAGTCTTAAAATTTAAAGAGAATGGCGGCATGAGCCACAGTACTTTCCGGTGGTACTTTCTGGGAGGAGGGGCAGGGTCTGGCATTTAACTAATATTATCCATGAAATCTCTGGTAGTCAGAGCCTGGTTGTAGTACGGGGCGACACGTACATACATATAAGCATGATAGTTTGTGTCATTGGTATGAGAAAGGAGTGGTCAGTACATGTTAAACAGGCTATGCTCTGTGTGTATATATAAATGTACATATATAAATGTACATATAAATGTACATATGTGTA
>NC_068990.1:73803496-73809385 GCF_001194135.2 Octopus bimaculoides
TGTGTGTGTGTGTGTGTGTGTGTGTGTGTGTGTGTGTGTGTGTGTGTGTGTATAGGAAAAGCAGAAGTTGAAAATGCACTGTGAATAGTTAAAATATAGTTTATTAATATGTTTAAAGCTTTAGTCGATTTCACAGTTAACACTGATTTTGAAAAAGTTCAAATAGAAAGACATGGCTTATGTTGCAGCTGTCTTGCTTCTGACAAGGGCTTGAAGCTTTCCCTATTTTTATAGGAAGTTCATGGCTCAAATTAGTATGTTTTGAATAGGATTTGATTGGTAGAGGGTAGTCACATGACTGGTCTTGGAAATTTTTGTTGGTTCTCCGCTACGTCCGTGTGTTAGCATGAAGTGACAATGTTTGGCGTCGTAAACTAAGGCTGATGCGGTTGACTGAACATGTCCAAACAATCTCTGAATGTTTTCTGCCAAGTGTTTGTAGAGAATGAACACATTATTAAGTTTATAACCTTTTGTACGTTTTCTATGTTCGTCCATTAATGTCAGGTGACAGTATATTTTGCGCCTAAAAAGACGGCCAACACTGTTGAGTGAACATGTTTAGTTATAAGCAAGGCACCCCAAGTTTAATCTGTCTGGTAGGCGAAGAGACAGGAGTCGTTCGTATGTAGTCCAGTGGCTAAAGTTTAGGTTGTTAGCTGTGTAGCTTCCTCGTGATAAGTGGCAGAATGAATTTTGTGTGTGAATAGTTACTTGTGTATGTAGAAAAATATTTTAACTATTCTCAGTGCATTTTCAACTATTTTTCATACATTTCTACCCATGTGGAATAAAATAACTCTATTTTCTCTCTCCCTCTATCTCCCCCCCTCTCTCTCTCTCTCTCTCTCTCTCTATATATATATATATATATATATATATATATATATATATATATATATATATATATATAAAGAGAGAGAGAGAGAGAGAGCTAAATAGGTAGATATAGATATAGATAGATAGAAATAGATTCAAATTCTAGACTGGGTGGTACATTGTGTTCTTGAGCAAAACAATTCATCTCATTTTCCTCTACGATCAGTTTGACACCTGACACGTGGTACACTGTGCACCTGCTCAGACAACGTCGACTTGATGGAGAGAGTGAGCTAATGTGCAGTACAAACATTCGATCACTATGAACAAATCATTTGTGCTGGTCGTTCAGCAAACACTGAGCACTCATACATCGTCTTTAATGGGCGAGTTCATCACACACACAAACACACACACACATACGCACACGCACACACATGTACGCACGCACACACGTGTATATATATGTGTGTGAGTGTGACATATATGTATGTATGTATGTACATGGATCGTCCTTTACTTGCAGTATTCATATCCTCGGTTTCTATAGATATATACACATCTATCTATCTATCTATCTATCTATCTATCTATCTATATAAATATATACATAAATATATGCATATATTCTTTTATATGTTTCACTCATTTGACTTCAGCCATGTCGGAACACCGCCTTTAGTCGAACAAATTCACCCAAGACTTATTCTTTGTAAGCCTTGCAATTATTCTATTGATCTCTTTTGCTGAACCGCTAAGTTACCAGGACGTAAACACACCAGCATCGGTTGTTAAGCGACAGTGGGGGGACAAACACAGACAAACAAACACACACACACACACACATACAATGGGTTTCTTTCTGTTTCCGTCTACCAAATCCACTCACAAGGCTTGGGTCGGCCCAAGGGTATAGTAGAAGACACTTGCCCAAGGTGCCACGCAGTGGGACTGAACCCGGAACCATGTGGTTCGTAAGCAAGCTACTTACTTGCGCCTATATATATATATATATATGTATGTATGTATGTATGTATGTGTATATATGCATATTCATATGTATGTGTGTGTAGATATGTATAAATTTTTGGATGTGTGCACGCGGATGTGCAATGTGGGCCATCTTACGGTGGTGGAGATTCAGAACTAATAGGACAAGAAAATTCGATGTGATTTTCTCTAAGTTTTAAACTGCAGAAACATTAGAATAAGCACGGTTTAGAACATAACTGGAAAGACTTAATAATTATTTGGATAAACATAAACTAAATTAACAGAATCTGGATCAAGAAAATTGAATATATCGCTTCTTGAATTTCTCAAATGTTCTGTAATATATTTACAATAAATAAATAAATATATAGTCAAATTTATATATATATATATATGAATACACACATATACATACATTCATACATATATATATATGTAGATATATGCACACATACATACATATACATATATATAAATACACACACACATTTGTATATAGGTCAGAATACTGGAATGATAAGTAACTTACAACTCCTTCATGGAAATTCGTCAAATTGGGTCAAATAATTTTAATTTTTTTAAACCTAGAAATCAAAACCTACGCATAATCTTGAGAATATTTGCAAATGTAGAAGCTTGCCCACACTCAATCATACACACAAATTCAGACACATATATGTACATAAATACGAATATATAAGTACATATATATGCATATATATATGTGTGATCTTATATATCGATATATACACATATATATATATGCACATATATATACATACATATATATATATATGCATACACACACACACACACACACACACACACACACACATATATATATACATGTAATATATATAAATATATGTATATGCATGTATCTATCTAACTATACGTATGTGTGTGTATGTGTGCATATATCTACATATATATGTATGAATGTATGTATATGTGTGTGTGTTCATATATATATATATAAATTTGACTAATATAGACTTGGAACATATAGTGAAATAGCACATGTAAACACAAATTTGCCGGTAAGTAGTATATTTCTCGCAAGATGTACAGAGTACTGATATATATCTGCTTGAGAAATTTACAACGGAGTTCAACATCTGGAAAAAATCTGCATTATATGTATTTATACAATATATATATGAATGCAAATATCACACACACACACGCACACACATACACACACACATAAATGTATATATATATATATATGTAGAAATGTCTGTGCATATATATATATATATATATATATATATATATATATATATATATAGATAGATAGATAGATAGATAGATAGATAGAGAGAGAGAGAGAGAGAGAGAGAGAGAGAGAGAGATAATAATGAGAATGAAGAATATGAACATTTAAACTTTTTGTTTATTTCGAGTTAGTTTATTGATAAAAATTGATCGCACTAAACTCCATATTGTTGCATAAGTACATGCAGTGATTTATGCATTATTAGTATGATCTCTTCAGAGCACATAAGTATGGCATTGCTAGAAGAGAACTTTTCGTCTGCTTTTAGTTTGAATTGAGCTTAGTTGTAGTAGTATATCATGACGTTCTTCCATGAGAAGTTTTTGTCACCTGATTGTTTGGGTAAAATTCAGGAGCAACAGTAGTAGTGTTTGTTGAAGTTGGCAAATGTTTTTAAGGGGTAATTTTAAGAACTATAAGAAATCTTTAAGTTAATTAAGTCAAAATTATCGTAATTTTGTGTCAACCACTATTGTACAAACGTCTTGCTGTACTTTTCAGAATGTTCCCTTTGCTGTGTGAAGGATGGAAAGAGTAAAAGTTCAAATATTGGTGTGTATTTGTATTTTTTATAAAATATATCGGCTGTTACTTGGAGTGACATACTTTTACGTGAATATCTAAGAATGGTAGGTCGCTATGATTGGTTTCTCTTGTGAATTTAGTGGATAGATGAAGGGTATTTAGAATGTTATTGAATATCTATAGTTTTTAATTTGATTTATCAACAGATGTAAGAGGCATCCGTGCCAGTAGCATGTGAAAGGCACCTGTACCAGTAACATTAAAAAAAAAACACCCGTGCAAGTGACAAGCAAAAGACCTGGTATACTCTTTGGAGTGGTTGACGTTAGGAAGAGCCTCCAGCTGTAGAAACCAAGCCGAAACAGACTGGAATCTTGCTGATCTCCGGCTTACCAGATGAATCTTTCAAGGCAAAATTCTATGGTTTCTAGTGGATAGTTGTATGAGACAGTAGTATAGAGGTTTGCTACATCAAGTGTTGGCATTTTACATGAGGTATGCCCAAGTCCTTCTTATGAGGCTTGGTATGTGTTTTAAATAGGTTTCAGCGCAGTATCTACAAAGTTGGTGTGTCTATGTATTTCACAGGTTGGGGCTGTAAAAATGATTTAAATCTAAGATCGTTGAAGCATGGTCTGTTTATGCGTTGAAGATGATTCTTTAGAGGAACCGTATGTAATTTTGTTCTTGTAAATTTGGGGGAATCTGTATAGATTATTTGTTTTGATTTCAATGTTCGTTAGGTATTTCTTTGATTGTTAAAAATTTTCCTTATTTATTAAATCATTTCAGCATGAATTAATTAAGGTGCCAAGTTTCTTTTCCGTTTTGATATTTGGTAATTGTTTTTCCTTAATTTGTGGTTTCGAAAAGTTTTAGTAAGTATGATTATCCTTGGTTCCTTACATTCAGTTTATACCACCTGGTGCCAAGATTTCTGTTGACTGGATTTAAATAAAAAGGGTATTTTAAGTTTTTCATTCTGTTTCTAAATTCGTTGACAATTTCTCTGCTTTTATCAAAATTTCTATAAAAATTATTGTGTCCATTCTCAGATTGTTTTATGGTCAGTTCAGATCATACACACAAAGGAGGAGGGAGACATCTATAATATGATTGCTTGACCTACAAGAGATAACAGTCATTTCACAAATTCTCATCATTTCTTATGGTTTTATGCCTTTGATTTTCTGTCTTGTCTGCTCACTCAGTGCTGATCTAACGCTAAATAACAACAATATCAAGTACAGCTTCCATGTAATTTCAATCTCACCAATTTCACATAATATTGCTGTTGGCTCTGTTAAAATAACACTTACCCAAGGATCTGTATAGAGAGATCGAACCTAGAAAGCCATGATTGCAAAACAAACTTTGCCTTAGGGATGTGACCATCAAGGCTATGATGAAGAGTAAGGACAATTCATATTTATCTGGCATTGTTGAGATGGCAGATTTTTATTACTGCTATAAATTATGTTTAAGTCCTGATGACACTCAACAATCTAAATTGCCATTGAATATGATAATCATAAGCTGATTTTTCATGTGATTCAGAAGAAATAACAATGTTTTAGATTGTAATTAAAGAAACTTTCTTCAGTAACAAACCTCTTTTGAGGTGGAGAGTGGTTGATCAGAGGCAGGGGTGGGAATGAAACTAAGGAGTTGGGAAGGTGGGAAATATTGCTGCAAACACTTCGTTTATTTGTATCCTTACATTTTTGTGTGTGTTTGTATTTTTGTTTTTCATAAATCAAAGAGCATTTTAAAATTCTTATACTTCAAAAGATAACAGCCCCACCTTCACCCACACGAAAAGAGTTTAAAATAAAATAAAATAAAATAGAAATTTTTAAAAAATTACAAAAATAACAAAGAAATAAAGACATTTTTGTACAGAAGAAAATTTAATTTTAATAACAGATTGGATAGATAAAAACCTTATGTTTGACTGGACAACAATTTATACATATATCAGTCTAGTTTTATGCATGAGTGACTGTCTGAAGATCTTTAATATATTCTTTTTACATTCGACTAGGTTTCTTCCACATTGACTAATATACCATTTCTTTTGCAGCACACTAAGTTAAATTGCAAATATTTTATGGAAATACAATCTTCATTTCATTTTCATTTTCATCTTCTTTTCCCATTTTTTTAATATTTATTATTAGTATTTTGCAAGAAAAATACCTTTGTTAATTTTTTGAATTGAATATAGGCATATATATATATATATATATGTATATATATATATATATATATAT
>NC_068990.1:73809672-73810315 GCF_001194135.2 Octopus bimaculoides
ATATATATATATATATATATAGTAATGCCACAAAGCACAAATTAGGTTTGTTAGAATTGTTGAAGTTTTATTAAGCACTTTTGTTTAGTTTGCTATTTTTCATCATTACATCAGTAATTACCAGCAACTCAGTGTTTATATCTTGTATGTTAGAGAGACCCAACAGGTCACAAGTTGATAAATCATAAACCAGCCAGCTGCATAAAAAGGTCATTAGCTCTTTTTGTGTCAACTCCTCTGTACTGTTCTCGTAATACTCAGACTGTTTGCCAGAAATAAGTTCCATTGAAGGAAATAAGTGTTACCATAGCAGCGTAGTGCAAGCAAGCACAGAAAAATTTTGTCTCAACATACTAGAAATAGCAGCTAATTTTCATATTATTCTAACATAGAAAGGATACACTTGACAATGCATACACTTTTTATCTGTATACCATACAAGACAGAATGGACATAGCTGAAAGAATATTGATGTGCAGTCTGCAACATGCAAGGGTGAACAATATTATAGGGTAAAAGGTAAAGGGGTAAAGACCCCCTTCAGTCATGAATGACCATAGGATTGCACCTAAAAAGTTCCCCTTCGAAACACAAGTCCAAGCAAGGTCGTTTCTGGAAGGAACGTCAGCAGACCCCCCCCCCC
>NC_068990.1:73811971-73814471 GCF_001194135.2 Octopus bimaculoides
ATATATATATATATATTTATATGTATATATATATATTTATATATATATATATATAATTACATATACATTTATAATTATATATATGTAATTATATATATATATATATAAAAATATAGTTATAAATATATATATATATATAATTTAATAAACACAGTACATATTTTTATGAGCTACTAATAGTTTCAAGCAACAAAAACAACTCAGACAGCATTTTATAACATGTCTGGTGACATTATGTAACCCTTAGGCTCTGCCCATATGACATAAGCTAAAACAGGATGGTAGAATAAGAGATGAAGTGCTTTTGTTGTTGATCTTACTGTCATGGAACAGTATACTACACACACACACACACATCACTGTAATGACCAAATTACTGGATGTTGTAATGTTGCTATACACTGCCAGCCAGAATGCAAGGAAGCATATTGTGACCAGCGGTGCAGGTTTTGAATGATGCCAACCTTCTGGCTAGGCAGGTAGGCTAACATTTCTTCTAAGCAAAATACCTATCAGTCTATCAGCTATAGGGTTATCTACTTACATCTGAGTTGACAGGAGCAATGTGAAATGAAGTATTTTGCTTCTGAATACAACACCTCACCTGTCTAGGGATTTAATCTATGATCTTGTGATCATGAGTGGAGCACCCTAACAGCTTGGCCATGAGCCCTCATGCACACACACACACATGAATGTGCATGTGTTTATATATATATATATATATATATATAGGTTCAAAAAAGGAAAAAGACAAAAATAACAACAATAAAAAACAACAACGTGAGGACGTGACGCAGATAGTGTTACTAGACGCTCGGGAAAGGAAAGAGAGAGAATATGAAGTTTCGAGTGGAGCTCTTCATCGGAAACAAGGAAAGTCCAAAGAAGGGAAAAACGGAGGAAGGAAAAATAGCCACCGATGTCCACGAGGTTACATTGTTACATACATATTCAAATTGAGGGAATGAAGCAGGTAAAATCCAGGTGACATATGTTTCCTTGCTAGTAGATCCTCGGAAGTAAAAATTACTCAATGCTAGTTACCCTGCTAGCTACTCATCTGGCTGAAGATACCTTAATTATATGAAGGTTACATTGTTATAAAGGAACCCCAAGTTAATTCGTTGGAGAGATAATTTGAAATAATTTTAAATTTCAAATTACACCTATTTATATATATATATATATATATTATTAATAAATCTCGTCCTATTATAGATATCTCTCTTATGTGTTTAAATGTACACTGTATCTATCTATCTATCTATCTATCTATCTCTCTCTCTCTCTCTCTCTATATATATATATATATATATATATATATATATAATCTTGATCTCCTATATAATGTGGGGTTTGTGTAGGAGTACAGAATACAGCATTATATACCTTGATAAGATCTCCCATAAGGACTCATTCTCCATATAAGCACTTTTAATTATATCATTATATAAAATAAAAACCGTTTGCTATGCCCGCCGGAACTCTCAGATCACGTGATTTCACCCAGCTATGGGTTCCTCAGTGACAGATGTCTAGCCATGGCATAACAGCCAAATCTCCCGTCAACCTCCACATTAAATGAGAAACATTCTGGTATTAATAATATTTCTGTCACTATTAATTATTCTGTAATAAGTCCATGGGCTACTTGCAGCACCAGTGCTTTAATAGACACTGATATTCTGTATATCATTGATGAGAGATTCGACTGTTCTTACTCCATCTCTTCATCAAAGGGGAGTTCAACATTACCTTTTGGTATTGATATAGTTTCTGTTACTATTAGTTATATATATATATATGTGTGTGTGTGTGTGTGTGTGTATGTGTGCGTGTGTTTGCACATATAAGTATATATATGCATACATATATATAGAGAGAGAAAGGGAGAGAAAAAGAAAGAGAGAGAAAGAGGAGAGAGAGCGAGATAAAGATAAATATGACTTGTTTATGGGGTTACCTGAGGTTTCCATTTCTTCAGTTTCTAAACCCATTGTCCTATGTCATCTCTTGCAAATGGCCTCTCTAGAAAATGGAGGAGGAAAAGACTTTATTACTATGTTTCATCAACATGGGAAATGTCCCACTTTGACCGCTATCTGCATTTGATCCTGTTGGCATGTGGATCCCAAGACATCAGCAGAAATTTCCTGAAGTGCAAACAGGGTCCGGAAACTTCAGTTCTGGAGTTAAGAATGTTGTGCAGGTCGAAGGAGTCCTTTAATATCCTCGTCCCCTTGGCTATGCACAGCTTGCAATACGTGGTCCCATCGATGTAGGGTCCTGGATTTTCTAGGACCTTCATCATCAACAGCATTACAACCAATGATGTCCCCTATGCCAGCATTAACGGCACCAGCACCAGCACCAACACCAACAACACCAGCGGAAGTAGCAGTGTCGATATCAACAGAAACAGTGTTGTCAACAACCGCACACGAAGATACATAGGATGTTCTGGAAACACATTCAAGCAGCACCTCTCCAAGCACAC
>NC_068990.1:73819471-73825773 GCF_001194135.2 Octopus bimaculoides
GAGACAAAATATATTTGACATTCCAATATAGACACACACACACACACACACACAGTAGAAATGTTTCAACTTATTCAATAGAAAATCATTTTCGAATTGTATGATGGTGAAAAAAAAAATTATTGAAAAATCTCTATGTAAACAGCTGATTTATTATTATTTTTTTCTTTAGAAAATCATTTAAAAATACCTTTATGAATTCTTTTAGAATTGTTGTCTTGTTTCACTGAAATTTAATTCTACGCTGTGAAATTTTATATGTGTATTATTGTTATTGTTATAAAGCTATTGTACTTTAGTACTACTATATATATATAAGAGGTCATTACCTGTCTCATATAAACAACTTCTCTGACAATGAATGCTATAATAGTGAAAGTGAAACAATACTTAACACAACTTACACAGAATTTCTTGTTTAAAATTCAGTGCTAGAACTGAAGGACTTAAAAGAGATAATTACTTTTACATTTTCCACAATTAGTGATTCATTGGTAGATAGAAATAAATGAATAAATAAATAAACAAACAGATAAATAAACAAATAATAAGCTAAAATAAAATAAATAATCACCATGTAAGAAAAAAAAAACATTGAAATAAAAATGAGTCTGAATAGATTGTTGTAGATAAATAATATAGTTTTTAATCAATAGTTCTTTAAATGAGTCATTCAAGTAAAATTTAGAGTCATTGATCACACATGTACAAACACACACACACACACACACACACACACAAACGCACACACACGCACACACACACACACACACACACACACACAAATAGACACATAATAAACACATGAAAAATTTAAATTTCCAACAAACTAGAAACTAAGAAAAATTAAAATCCTACTTTAAAAATAATTCAACATTTGATAATAGCATTCAAGAACTCACAAAAAAAAAAAGGAAGTAAAAGTCATATGATTTTAAAATTTTGGATTCAAAAAGAATGTAAATACCTTATTTTATATGACATATGCATATATATATATATATATATCTTAAGAAAATGAGAACAAAATAGCTACTATAACATAAAACAAAACAAAAAATATTTATCAAGTCTGAATGAGGTTTCAACAATGCAATGAGAAAGTCAGTGGAATTAGTGAATGCATAGTAGCAATGTTTTATGAAACATCTTTGTATTTCTATTATATGAAGAAATATTGTTCCTTTTAGTACGTAAAGCACTTTTGGAAAGGAAAAAAAAATATCATTTACTGAAATAAAAGATGAGATCATATTATAACACAGATTTACATATATGAATAGATACAGTAACTCAAGAAGCCATATACATACAAAAATATTGCAGAAACTGTTGTTGTTGTTGTCATTTTTATTGTTGCTGCTGTCGTTGTTACTACTACTACTACTACTACTACTACTACTACTACTACTACTACTACTACTACTACTACTACTACTACTATTATTATTATTATAAGACTTGTAAGAAGAGGACAGAGCAGTGTGGATCATCTGATCGTAAAACACGTGGCAAATCATCTCCGGATTCGAACCACTGCAGATCGATAAATGCTACAGCAAAGACCTCTTCCCGACAGGAAACTGCAGGTTAGGAGACTGATGCATCAGATAGTACTCGGAGGAAACTGAGGGTTCAGTGGCCTGCTGTTAATGAGAAAGGAAGATATAAAGAGTTTGAGGACAAGGCATGTCACGCTCTGTATAGAGTGGCAAGATCTACACTGGAGAAACTGGGAAAATTAGCAAGCTCAATATATGATATAGAAAAGGAATTACTTGGAGTGAAATATGGAACCCGATTAGTGAAAGGAAAGTGTGGACCAAGCAGGAGGACCAGGAAAATGAAACAGTTGAGGAGAGTAAAGAACAGCTTAAGAAAGCAATGGAAATGGGCGGAAGAAGGCGAAAAACCAGGCCTCGTACAGCTGTACGAATATTTAAAAAGGAAATGCCGTTCTGTGCAAGGGCATATCTGCCGATATAAATGAAGAAAAGAACGCAAAAGGATGCGTGAACAGTTTCTGAAAAACCCGTACGGCATTACCAAGAAGCTGTTCACTGAACTGAAGAGTGGCACCTTATTATGCATAAAAGAAGAATTGGTTGCTCATATGAAAGACGCCTACGGTGATCTAAACTGTAACCAGCCACTGCCACCTATAAATAGGTTAAAGCATTTCTTAGAACCTGATATCGGATTTCAAATTGCGGACATCAGGGAGAAAGAGGTGAATGATTTTATGAAAAAAGCTAGAGTAAAGAGTGCCCCAGAAGGTGATGGTATCTCGTATAAAGGATATAAATATTGCAATCATCTATGAAAGAAGTTCTTTGTAACTGATCCGACAGCTGTGACGCGAAGAGACTAGTAAAGGATTGGTGTAAAGCAGAAGACATATACCTGCCGAAGAAGGCCGATGCAGAAACTATAAAACAGTTTAGGCCGATATGCTTATTGAATGTGAAAGGCAAGATTTTTATGGGAATTCTCTCAAGAACAGTGACTTATATACAGTGTAGTGAATATATTGATGAATCAGTTCAAAAGGCCTTAATTTTTGGATGAGTTGAGCATTATTTTTCAGTTTGGAAAGCGATCCAGGATGCCAGACAGAACAAGACAAGTCTGAACGTGGTATGGCTTGATCTAGCTAATGCATATGGCTCAGTGCCTCACGAATTACTGGTGAGAGCCATGGACCACTTCCACATTCCGGAGAAAGTAACAAGGTTAACGAAGGTATATAATGACAGTTTCGAGACGAGGTTTACAGCTGGAAATTTTACAACAGATTGGCATCAAATGGAGATTGGCATTGCTGCTGGCTACACAATATCTGTCACGTGGTTTATCCTAGTCATTGAGATGATTTTGAAAACAGCTGACTTTTCGGAACAAATCGCCCATGCACAATAACTTAAGAATGCCTTAATGGATGACGTGACACTTCTGTCGACAGACAAGAACATTTTGCAGAGTGCCATCTTGAGGTTAGGCGAGCTTGTGAAGTGGTCAAGGATGCGATTCAAGGCAAAAAATGTCGCGTAGTCTGACATTTATTAAGGGAGTGCAAAAAGAAGTTAAGTTTAAAATAGCTGAAGAAAGTATTCCAACAGTCAAGGAAGAACCCGTTAAGAGCTTGGGGTGTGTGTACGCTGGAACATTGTCAGATAGGAGTCGCGGGATGCAAATTATGAAGCAAACCGAGGGTAGGTTAACAGCAATTGATAACTCAAAGGTACCAGGTAAATATAGAATATGGTGCTTACAATTCGGTTTGTATCCGCGCATTTCGTGGCCACTTCTAATATACGAGATGGCACTGTCACGAGTTTAAATCATGATTTCGCAACTTTCACTCACCTTTCGATAAATTCGCTCGAGGACAGCACTTCTCTCTCCACTCTCAATTTTCTTTTCAGGTGAATCTTGACAAAGTCAATGAGAACTCTACCAAAAAGGAATGTATCTGTCCTCATGTTTTCCAGCCTTGTCCACCTAACAACCTCTTCCGTCACAGCCACCAGGCAAAGGAAAACTGCCTTACCTGCCCGATTGACAGAGCGGCGGTGCTCCATAAGAAATGAGGCACGACCAGGTTGTAAAAGTTATACGCTGGAAACTATGCCAGAAATAAGGATTTAAAACTGGAAACACATGGTACAATCATTAAGTCGAAAGAGTGCTAGAGTCGGAGAAATGTTAGATTTTGTGGGACTCTCCTATTCAAACGGACGAGAAATTAGAAAATAACAGACCAGACATTACGATTATAAATAAGCAAAAGCGAAGTCGCTTACTTATCAACCCATCATGCCCATTTGATTCCAGGGTCGTAAAGAAAGAGGAAGAAAAAAAGTCAAACAAAAAAACCCTTAAAATTTGAAATTTGGAATTTGGAGCATGTGAACAATAAAGGTTGTGCCTATAATAATTGGTGCATTAGGAACAGTGAGCCAATATATAGAATAATGGCTGGAGGAGATTGAAATAGTATGCCCGGCAGATCTTCTGCAGAAAACTTGTCTCTTGGTGACAGTAAGGGTTATCAAGAGGGTTCTAAACACTTGAACGACAGCTGAAAACTTGTGGATACCTAAGGTTATAGGTAGTATCCCGCTATTCACACAATTCCTACCAAAAATAAGATCGAAACTGAGCCAAACCAAAATAATAATAATATTCAGTGTTTGCCAAGTATGAATGTGTCGCAAGACTTTATAAGAATTATGGATTATTAACAAATTTCACTCTGGATTATTTTTAAACACATCTATTTTAAAATTTGTTTACAAATATTTTTTAATATAGCTTCCTCTACTTGTGGAGCAGTAAAAGTTAGTAACAAGAAATGGAGTAGTGCTGAACATGTCCCTTTAAAAGTGAATAGTGTATTAATCTTGAAACACACGAAACTTATTTCAAAAGAAGACAAACAGAATTAAAAAAACAGATAAACAGAAAAAAATACAAAAAAAACTCAGTCATAAGCATAGACAGACAGAGTTTGTTATCCGAACACGCAAAGTTGTACGACACAAACAAGAATAACAAGAACAACGACAACGATAAAGACGATGACAATAACAACTACAGTAGCAGCATTAACACGCATATACACTTGTTAAATGAAGAAAAATAAGGATAGCAGTTTTAGCTTTGCTCACACTGACACTAATAGAATATTTCTGATTATGAACTGACTGACTGAAAAGAAATCTGCTTGGCAGAATTTTGTAATGAAGTAAGGTGCATATTTGAAAGAGTTCGCTAGTCAAGAACGCAAAAAGCAACTTACCAATCTGGGCATTGGTATAAGCAGAGAACATTTCATCATATCCACAAAAGAACAATTAGAGGTAGTTCTGACCAATGTGTGTAAGGATTTCTCCTGTTCGTCGAAGAAAATTAAGAAACTGTGTACTTGATTTTAAAAGTGAGGACATGGAAAAGACCAAACTGTGCTAGTGTGTCTTACATCTGCCTACTCCCTAATTAAAAAAAAAACGTGGTGAAACATCACGAGGGTCACAATCAAGGATACTGCAATGCTATGAATCGTCTGTTTGTCATCTTCTTAACACAGCACTGACAAATAGTGAACACTAAAATGACCAAAAACTGCATGTGGTTGAGATGGGACCTCAACGGACATACAAGTCCGAATGACCCCTTGAGTTTGCAGAACCATACTGGAATGGTGCCTCGTCAATTACGCAGTAGGACAGGCCATGAAACTGATGATTAAAGATTGAAGACCTTGTTGCGATATGTGTGACATGTAAAGGTCAGCTTAGGGTTTCTTATACAGAATAACTCTAGACAAATCCAGCAGCAACACTAGCAGATGGTGAAAGCTCTTACTTCAATAACGCGCTACTCGCACATCCTTTGAAGCTTCAGGATAACTAAAAGACGCGCTTTATACTTCTCTATCCAAATGTATAGAGAAAATCTTAGATCGTCTAACATGCCAAATCATACCAACACAAACAAACTTTGTAAACTTTGCACCACAGAATGTGTGAAATTTTAATCACTAAACTAAGGTTACATAAGATACATCCTGATATAACCTCTTCTTGTACTCTCCAATTTTATAGAAACCTAAAATATTACAACCTTTACAATTCTCAGATTAACAACACTAATGGAAATAACTGTTTACATCGAGATTTTTTAATAATTTAAAATAGCTGTTTACATAGATTTTTCAAGAAATGCTTTCACCATTACACAATTCGAAAGTGATTTTCTATTCAACAAATTTTTATCCTAACATTATGATAGACAAAAATACTCGCGCTTTCATTTATATGTCTTTTTAATGTCCTCGTATTTTTCTACATTTACGAATTAACTTGTGTCATTGTCGCAAACATACAATTGTTTTAGTTTATGGCGATTCTTTACACTTTCATGCATCTTGTATGATTGCATTCGAGTACATGTTTGTGTACATGTTTATACATTCAAAAGTATGCACACACATATATGCATTTGGGTGTATATATATATATATGTAACCACACGTGTGCTGTTAGCAGTTTCTTTTCCATCTTTGGACTTTTCCATTTCTTCTTTCCGACCAAGAGCTATACTCGAAATGTCAAACTCTATCCTTTCACTGAGCCTCAAGGTAATACGTTTCTTGTGCACGTCCTCACGTTTGCTTTTCCATGTTATATTCGTTTATTTGAGTTATTTGTTTATTTGAATTGACTATATACATACATACATACATACATACACACACACACACACACACACACACACACACACACACACACACACACACA
>NC_068990.1:73825913-73827428 GCF_001194135.2 Octopus bimaculoides
TTAGCAAATTGCTTCACGACATACCGAATTTAGAAATAGGAGTCAAAAATCCTACTATAAGAATCTCCTCGAGAGTCACACACTTTTTTACGTAGGCAAAGAGGAAAAACAATGAATCAACACAACTACGATTAGTCACATACGCGTTTCGAGATTAAAGTGTTTAAATTACTTAATTAATCTAATTGATTTATTTTACCCTTTTATTATTAATTTGAAATTATATATATATATATATATATATATATATATATAGTGTAATGTTCCGTGATGGTAAGATCGACAAAAAAGTATTCTATTAATAAGCCCAATATGTGTATTTATGTACTACTATTAGTTTCATGTGCTGAGAGCATGCCAAACAATGGTTTTTAACACTCTGGTGTCCTAGCACAATCATCCATGCCCACGTGACATGGATTCGAGTATATGTGTGTGTATATTTGTACCTGTGTATGTGTTGAGTTGTATTTCCATTTGCAGTAATACATACTTATGCGTGTGTATGTGTATTGCACGTATCAATGTTATTATGTATTGCTTTATTGAAGTTTGTATACATGCTTTCCAGTTTACATAGTTAAATATATTGGTGTGTGTATTTATGTTACTTGAAATACCAACGAACTATCCTATATACTGATATTGCTTTATATATCCTTGTAGTACTCTTAGATGTTATATACATTGCTTAAAAATATGTTGTGTACATATCTCAACGGTTATAGATTATGCTATATGTTTGTATTGTTATACGTACAATACATATTCGATGATAATAATATTTCTATACATGAATCTAAATTTAGTCGGCTAATTTTAAAGACAAATACTAAAATTAAGGTTATGTGTGTGTGTGTGTGTGTGTGTGTGTGTGTGTGTGTGTGTGTGTGCGTGCATGTGTGTGCGTATTTATGCCTGTATGTATGCATATACATATATGGATGTGCATATACTCACAAGCACACACGTAGACACACACACGTAGACACACACACTTTTCTCTTTATACTGCAGATTCAATATTTGCAATATTCAGAGCGATATCCCTACCAGTAGCTTTATGCCTGTGAGTGAGCTTTTGTTTTATTGTGCCTTTATAAATTTTACACGCATGTTACCATTTTTGCAATATTCAGAGATACATCTCTATCATAAGTTTCCTACTGGCAACACCGTTTTAATATTTTATTGTTTAATTTATAAAATTACTTGCAAGTTATCTAAAAGAATATTTTGTTTATGATACTGCCATGACAACTAGGTGTTGCACAGAAATAAATAGTTTATGTTTAGCACACAGATACATATATATATATACCTATACATACAAACTGACACGTATAAGATGTTTATAGCATAATTCTTTACAATATGCAGGAAATAAACTTGAATATTGGCAAGTAAATTTGAAAAAGAACTTAAACTTTTAGCGAGTAACCTTGTCTCTTAAGTTACTTTCTTTTTATTTATCCTTTTCTTTTCTACAGTATATATATATATATATATATATAT
>NC_068990.1:73827736-73830916 GCF_001194135.2 Octopus bimaculoides
ACACACACACACACACACACACACACACACACACACATATATATATATATATATATATATATATATGCACACGCAAGCAAGCAACATACAGTCACACACACTTACATGGACACATGCAAATACATGCAGATATTCACATACAACACACCTAAAACAAGCGTTAACCCACATTAAGGATAATGTGATATGAAACAGTAAAAAATATTGGAGTTTTTTTTTAAATGTGTTATATTTAATGTAAATACATTGCGGAAAGCAAACTTACTGCCTTATTTGCCTGAAGGTAATAGTTCTTATAGACGTGTTGTCTATATCGGAGGGAGATGAAAATTGTCCTTACAGTGGTTACTGTTTAAATAAACCGTCAATCTATTGTAATTTATTTGTAAGCCTCAGTTGTGAAGAAAACATACCATGTGGAAACGTTTACATTCTCTATAGCTAAGGCACTAAACAAACTGCAAATTTATTAACTTTATAAATGTTTCAGGTTTTCTGAAATGACTTTAATACCTTTTTACTTGTCAAAATCTTTCATATATACATACGTATATATCTGGCAGGTATGTAAATCGTCCTTACGGTGGTTGGTGAGAGTGCTGGATGATTTTCTGCTTCCTTGGGTGTTGTCAATAGCATTCACTCGCAGCCAACCGCATAACGAGAAAAATATCTAACACACCAATATAGGAAAACGGTGAATGAACAATAACTAGTGTTGCAAATACTATGAATAACCAACCGGTGGAATACCGTAGTAAATTTGCTTTATGCGATGTATTTACATTCAGTATAATACACAGGTGGGTAGCTATTTTAATCCAATACTGCTTCTGTTGCCTATAACGGATTTTTATTCCGTTGGGAAGCTATTTGCGACACCAGTCGCAATAGTTCATTCACTATCTTCCTGTGTCGGTGGTAATAGATTTCATTTTAGCATGTGGCTTGTTGCGAGTACATGCTCTTGACAACGCCCAATGCAGCAGAAGTGCATCTAGCATTCCCTCAGCCACTGCTCGGGTGATTTTCCTCTGCACCTGATATATACTGTTTTTTTTTAGACACAACACACCCATAAAAGATAATATCTCCGGGCAAATACTAAAGTAAATTTGCTTTATATATTTTTGCCCAAATACTTATTCTAAAAAATAGCTTTTCTGCAACTTGATTTTTACCTTCATTAAATCAATAGCGATAATACTTTGGTAGTCATATATTTTCCTTGACTAATCAACTTTCATTCACATATAATTTTATTTATTCTGTTTTTGTTTGTCTCTTCACATATTCATCTTCCTTTATCTACATTCAAACTTGCTGATCTTTGGATTCACTTTTCAGATTTTTACTCCTAATTTTCTTTTGTCTGTAATTTTAACTACTGCTGCAGCTTCTTATTTCTTTGACATTTCACATCTGATGGTGAAACTTTCTATCTATTTTGTTTTCCTACATAAACGCCAGAAAGGAAAAAACTTCTGTTTTTAAAGTTCCCATCGAGATGGGGGGAATTCAACCATGTTTCGTGGTCTGCTACCACAACAGCTCCTTTAGAGGATCCAGTTAGCTCAAGACATCGTCAGGAGGAACCACATCCGGTTTCGGCCCCTACTCCTCTACCGGGTTTTCTCGGATGCTCTGATCTTTTGAATACCTTAGCATCATTACTGTCCTCACCTTTCCTGCTTTATATTCTTCGGTGATTGATGTTATTGGTAGTTACAGCACGGGTTTTCCATATAGTGCAGTTGTATTCAGTGGTTTCGGCAGACCAAGCCATTTTCTGATAAACACACTGCATCTTTGTTCCATCCTTTCTATTCTACTCGCGGCTATTTTGTACATTTGCAATGGCCACATTATCCTTGGGTACAGCCCAAATTGCAGTAT
Source organism: Octopus bimaculoides (assembly GCF_001194135.2). Taxonomy (NCBI): domain Eukaryota; kingdom Metazoa; phylum Mollusca; class Cephalopoda; order Octopoda; family Octopodidae; genus Octopus; species Octopus bimaculoides. The sequence continues at coordinate 73,829,633 of NC_068990.1, forward strand.
CCAACATTTGAATTTTCCCGGCGGTGTTGTTCTGTCAATTGCCTTTAATCCTTGTTCTACTAACTTGTGTGTTTCTTCCCCTTGCTTCTTATCATTTAATAAATCTCTATACCATCTCCCAAGACTCTTTACTGGTTGTTCTTTCACTGTTGGTATGGACCCATTCAGTTGCCAAGTGTTATTCAAGAGATCAGAAAGGGCCACTCAGAAGGCCTCCACAATGATGGAAAGATAATTTAGTTAAGCTATTCAGGACAAGATGGAAGAGAACAATTCAATTACGAAAGAGATGTAAGTGCATGGTGACTGGTGATGCATAACAACATCTGATAGTCTACTCGATATTGTGATTCAGTGATATATATATATATATATATATATATATATATATATATACACGCACATAAATATATACATAAAACATACATACATACATATATATATATATATATATATATATATATATACGTATTATTAGATAGATATAGATATATATACATGCATATACACACACACACACAAACATATATATATGGTTAGATGTATGTGTACACAAACACGCACACATACAAACACAAAACACCTTATGCTGTCCTGTTTAGGTCAACTTTGCCTTTCATCCTTTTGAAGGTCAATGAAGAAATATATATATAAAAAAAATATAAGACAGCATTCTTCATTTGAGAGAATGATTAATGAAAAATACTGAACATGAAACCAAGAAACAACAACAACAACAAAGAACTGGAAACACAGAAAGAGATAGACTAGAAATAACTACTTCCCGTCTATCTGTTTCCTTTTATATTCCTTCAACCCTCTTGGAGTCTGAATAACTGCATAATAATCTTGGAGACAAGTAACAGAACACCTTTACTGGATTAGCAGATGAATCTATTGAAACATCATTTAATGTTGCTGCCTAATGTCTACTGTTGCTCTTCCTTCCAGAGCCTTTGGAACAAACAAACAAACAAAAAAAGTTGTATTTTTCTCTTTATTTTTGTGTGTCAAATGATTGGGATTTTTAAAAAACTATGTATTGATTATTTTTTTTTTTTAACTAATGAGAAATAGACATTAGATGGTTGTTGTATTTATAAAGAGAAAAATCTTTACTGCTATGTGTTTATTTTGTTTTTTTTTGTTTTTTTTTCTTTATATTTTTATTGTTTCCAATTTGTTTTTCTTTTTTCCTTTCTTCACTTTTGTTATACTTTTTTCTTTCTTTTCTTTTAGTTTTTCGTTTTTCTTTCTTTTTGTTTGTTTGTTTGTTTGTGAACT
>NC_068990.1:73831612-73839235 GCF_001194135.2 Octopus bimaculoides
TTATTTATTTATTTAAATTTAAACCCCGATTCATTTCTCCTTTCTCCTTGCTGCCACCACCCTGTCACGTAAATTACCAGATTTAAGCCTTGTTCTAGTTCTTATAAAATTTATGAATTAATTAATTTTTAAAAAAATGAAAAAAAAACAAAACAAATAAAGAGAATCTTACTGAAATCAATAAAATGCTATAACTTAGGTTAAGTATCTGCTTGATAGATTCTTAATTTTCAATCATGTAAACTGGGGTAACATTTCATTCACCTATATATATATATATATATATATATATATCGTATATATAGTACGCACCACAGTTATTCTGCTCCATCAATGTATTGAGAACTAACACATTGTTAACACACTACTACCAACACACCAATACTACCAACATCATCCAGCTACACCTATGAGTGAAATGTAAATTTTATAACTTAGAAGCCTGTTATGTCACCTGATGAGTTTTTTCATCACTGTGGGGTGTATTCGATTTCATTATATCGTTCCTCACCCACTAGGAAGCAGTGCAGAAGTATGTCGAAACGATTGTTGTGATAAAGTTTCCACTATGCTCTGTCTTTTGTATCAATCAGTTTGAAAATATTCAACATGCACTGATGAATTCCTAACTTAGATCCAATGACCAAGCTCCATTTACTGTAGATGACATCTGGTAGTGTGATAAGTAGTGAACGTGCTCTGCTGGGACACTATCAGGGACACACCCAAAATATAGTTTGGATGCTAAATGTTAAAATTTCATATCTAAACTTTAATTTTAGTATAGCCCCTGTGTAAGGATGACACAAATTCGTAAAGCATTCCATATTTTTTGCAGGTTCACACACATGGCTGTGTTGTAAGAAGCTTGCTTTCCAGCCACATGGTGCTGGGTTCAGTCCCACTGTGTGGAACCTTGGGCAAGCGTCTTTTACAATAGTCTTGGGCTAACCAAAGAATTGTGAGTGGATTTGGTAGATGGAAACTGAAGGAAGCTCATTGTATATATATATAATTTTGGCAGGGGAGGCTCCCACAACCACTTGACAACTTAGCTGTTTGGCATAAAAGACCAATAGAATAAGTATGAGGCTTAGAAAAATAAGTACTATGGTTGATTTGATTGACTAAAAATTCTTCAAAGTAGTGCCCTAGCATGGCCACACTCAATTAAGCCATCAACAACCTCTAAATTTAGTTCTCTCTATTTCTTTCTCTCTTATCTCTCTCTCTTTGTCTCTGTTTTGCACACATGCACACAAATACATACACACACAAGCATACACATATAAGAACACATGTACACATACACACACACTCACACACACACACACATACACACACTCACACACACACATATAAACGCACAAACACACGCACACCCACAGATATCAGCACATGAAGTTTTAAACCCCACCCCCAGTTTGGATTAACGAAAATTAAGAATTTTTCCATGCAGGTACTTAATTTATGCTTAAAGTTAACTTTTAACTTTTAGTAAAACACTCAAATGTTCTCCTAAAGCAAGGTTATAGTTATTTAACCCCAGGACAGACCACATTGACCAAGCAGATCAATGATGAATGACATTTTAGCAATGACACTTTCCATTTTTGTCTTGTTTAGGGAGGGAAGTATTAACCTTATTTCACGTTGCTCCAGTTCACTCAGCTGTAGAAATGAGTTGCAACATCACTGGTGCCAAGCTATATTGGCCTTTGCCTTTCTCTTGGACAACATCGGTGGCATGGAGAGGGGAGGCTGGTATGGATGGGTGAATGCTGGTCTTTCGCAAACAACCTTATCCGGACTTGTGCCTTGGAGGGTAACTTTCTAGCTGCAATCCCATGGTCATTCATGACCAAAGCGGAACCTTACCCTTTTTACCCTACACACACACACACACATACATATATATGAAGTAGTGAGTTCAATTCCTGGACTGGGCTGTGTGTTGTGTTCTTGAGCAAGACACTTTTATTTCACATGGCTCCAGTTCACTCAGCGGTAGAAAGAGTTGTGACGTCACTGGTGCCAAGCTGTATCAGCCATTGCCTTTCCCTTGGATAACATCGGTGGTATGGAGAGGGGAGGCTGGTATGCATGGGATGACTGCTGGTCTTCCGTAAACAAACTTGTTCTGACTTGTGCCTCAGAGGGTAACTTTCTAGATGCTATCCCATGGTTATTCATGATTGAAAGGTGTCTTTATCCTTTTTTTTTCATGGACAGTATCTCTGAATCTTTCCAAAGCCTCTGTAGTCTGTGGGACAAGATCATTTTCAGACCAGAGACTTCACCTGAACTTCATACTTGCATTAGAGTGTACACCACTAAAAGTACCTAAGGTGCCAAGTAATGGCATGTTCTTCCTTCTCTGATGTGGTTAGGTGTAATTTTAAGATTTTGGCTGCTATTTCTAACAGTTTGAACAACTACTTAGAAGAACTCCCAATGATTAACCTATATCAAAACTGTATAGACTGAGGTGCTAAATAATGGTAGTAAACGTGGGCAACAAATTAAATTTATCACCTAATTATCCAATGTTTCTTTTATAATGTAACTTGGTGTACTTTGAGGGGAATTTTGGCTGCTATTTCTAACAATTTGAACAGTCACATAGAAGAATTCTCTATGGCTTGCATTTATCAATACAGTGGTGCAAGATAGTGGTGAAAATCATGGTCAAGAGAATAATTTTAGTGCCTCATTATCTAAAGTATTCTTCTAGCGCAGATATGGTTTGGTGTGGTTTTTTACCCTTTAGCCTTCAGATTACTCTGTCAAATGTATTACTTACACTGTTTTGAATTAATTTTCATTATTTTGTACCTTCAAGATTTCAATAATAGGATTGTTTGTCTTTAGAATGTCGTTGCAAGGTAAATGTGAGAAACCAAATCTGAAAAATTTGAACGTAAAACAGGTAGAATGCTTCTACCTAATATGAGAATCTATGATTCTCAATCGGGATCCCTATGGCCCCTGAGGATCTAAGTAAGATTTTTGAGGGTCCACACAGCAAATTAGTAAATTGGGGATCCATAATTGTATTCAAAGGGTCCATGAAAAATATTTTGCTTTAAATGTATGTATTGGCATGTATTGTAAGAAATAGTTAGGTTCCTTTCTCTAAGATACATAGTTCAACCTACACAAATTAACACTTTTAATACCAACCCACCTAAAGCCACCCTTGGCTATATCATGCAGACTCTGATTTTAAAGTAATTTAAGTTAAAATCTTCCAGAAAATTTCAGGATAATTTATGTTCTAAACACCAATTTAATAGTGATGGTTATTTTGCGGGAATTTTTCATAATTTTTAAAATTAATCAAAACAAAGTTGGTATATTTTAACAGAAATATGGTAACGAAAGGGTTTATGTACAAAAAACAAAATAGGAATTTTGAAAGAAGTATCTATAAAACTAGTTTGTAAACATCGAATGGCTATGGGGTATCTGCCAGGATAAAACAGTAACCAAAGGGGTCCATAGATGAAAAAAAATTGTTGAGAACCCCTGGTTTAAATGCTGAAGTGTTAAGGAAGATTTTGACTGCTATTTCTGACAATTTGAACAACCACGTGGAAACTCTCTTCATGACTCACATATATCAATAGAGTAGGAAAAGGAGGGGGTGTATTTTGAATTGTAACAATTAACGATTTAAGCTGATCTTGAAATTCTGCCTCAAAACTTGAAGTTAAACAAAAATTAAATAAAAATTTCATTGAAATCTATGTAAAAAAAATTCGGCTTATTTGTTTTTTTCTTTTTAACTTAATTTGTTTAAGAGTCTAGATTTTAAACGCAAATTCTTATCCACTTAATTTTGGTATATGAAACACTTTACGAATTAAAATAATAAAATAAATAAAAGTACTAAAAGAAAACTTTGTAAGAAATTTCTAAACATAGTTTGAACCAATAATATCAGTCACTGAAGTTTGTTTGTATTTGCGTGTATATGTGTGTATGAGAGTGTGCACATATATGTATGTATATATATGTGCATTTGTATACATATATATATATATATAAACACACATACAAATATATATATATATATATATGTGCATATATATATAAGTTCACAGGTGTATACATAGGTATGTACAAACACACACACACACACACACACACACACACGCATATATATATATATCCACATCATGTACCCATCTTTCTTCCTTCATCCTTTCACCGACCACTCCATTCTGACAGTGATTTCCATCATTATCTACTTAACTGACAATGTATATTTCTATTTATCCATCAATTCAAACAAGTACACTTTACAGAAACACACATACACACACCTACACGCACCTACACACAGACACACACACACACACACACACACACACCAACACAGAAGTGCACACAATCATATATTGGTTAATATTATTAGATTGATGTTAATACTGGTTAAGTTTAAAGATGAATTTATCAAACATCAATGGTTCAATTAATGGTTATTTAGTCTTCATCAAATTATTTATAATTTTGGGTATTCAAATCAACTTAAATACAAAATACATACATACACAAACTACTTATGCATATATGTGTGTGTGTATTATATATATATATATATATGATTATATATGTTTATAGACATATTTTCATATACCTATATAAATACACACACACACACATACACACACACACACACACACACACATATATGAATAATTACGAAAACAAACAAATACAAACAAGCACATATACAAACATTAACCAGCTATCAATCAAAACATTAAATAAATCTAAGAATATCGATATTATTGTCCAGCTTCTTTTCCTTATTTGAAACCTTATAGGATTATGTCAAATACCTGATTCCTCTTTAAGTAGAATACTTTTGTTAGCCTGCCACATTGTCCTCTTACATAATATATATTCATTTACAATATTAACAGATCGAAAAAACATTTTCCCTGCCCATTCTCTGCTTCTAATTTATTTCAGATATGTTGTTTTTTCTTTAATGTTATATATGCATATATGTATATATAAATATATTTACATATATATATATATATATATATATATATATATATATATATATATATATATATATATATATATATATATATATATACATGTATGTATGTATATATGTATATGTATATTCATACAAATATAGAAGGTAATAAAAACTAGTGAAAATGGAAATTACCAAAGTTTCTTTTCTCGTTTTTAACTGCTTGATATATCTTGCTATATCATTTGTAATATAAAACATATATGTATATAAAAAAAAGCAAGAAAAATGCATTACATATAAATACGAAATATAAAAATAATTCACTTTTTGTGTTTGGCACTTACTTAGAGGTATATTGATGTAAATAAAATAAATGTACATATTCATACATACACACATACATACATATATATATATATATATGTATATATGTATTTACAGAACGAATTCATATTCTTTTAAGACATTGTCCTTTAACAAAAAATCATGATAAATGGCTTATGAAAGTAAAACAATTTTTTTTTTATCATATATATTTTTTTATTCCCTTTCAAAGACTTCTCTCTAAGGACCCAGCATAATCTATTTTCCTTAATGATGTCTCCTAGTAGTATATTTTTTTCAAACCTATCAGTGCATTAGTCCCAATTACAGCCAAAAGCTTCGGAAATTTTTGCAAACCATTATTAATATATTTTTTTATCATTACAAATTTTTTTTTTATTATTTGGTTACATATATATATTTATTGCACAAAACATATGACATTGACTATAAAAATTCTATATAAGCTATTCTTATAATGAATGTACAAAAAGGTGCTCTGACCATCCCAAAAGTTTTTAGTAACCAATTAGACAGGTTTTGCACAAACTATTATATCAATTCCAGCTGAACATTAAGAATGTTATCTATCTGAAATATTCTTGTGTAAAAATCTCTTTAATAGCTTCATCTGTTATCTTTTCTGTTTTTTTTTTATGCAATCGGATTGTAGAAAATGTATAAATATGTGTATATATATATATATATGTGTGTGTGTGTGTGTGAAAACATATAAACGCAGATGTGTGTGTGTGTGTGTGTGTGTGTATGTGCCTGTGTGATTGTGTATCTCTATATATACACACATATGTACATATGTATGTATATATATATATATATATGTATATATATATGCATATATACACACACACACACACACACACACACACACACACATATATATATATATAGATAGATAGATAGACTGACTTATATATGTACATGTTGGTGACTGTGTATACATGCATATATGTGTACCTGCATAAGTGTACATCTACAAATGTGTACATGTGTGTATGTGTGTGTGAGAAGATATATAGCCTCATGGTTAGGATAGTGGGTTAATGCCCAGAAGGACAAGGGTTAATTTCTTAGACTGTGTAGCACGGTGAGTGTAGGCAAAGCCTTATTTCCTGTTGTTTCAGCCCAGTAAGCAGAAAATTATTCATATATGTTGTAGTAGGGTACCTCTTGAGACAATTAGCTCAAACTTTTGTAAAAAAAATATCAAAAGCTCTTCTTCATTATGGAAGATTGGAAGAAGATGATGATGATGATGATGATGATGATTATATGTATACACACACACACACACACACACACACACACTAAAGCACCCATACTATTTGAATCAGCACAAACACAGCATTAGGGTTAAGAAGTTTGCTTTACAACCAATTGGGTTTGACCCTACTGCATGGCAAGTTGGATAAATGTTTCTTGCTGTACTCTGGTTTGACCAAAGTCATGAAAATAGAAGATTTTTGGCCCAAAGTGCACTGAAAGCCATCGTAAATATCTCTCTGTATTATATATTTATTTAAGGTGATTAGCTGTCAGTATTGTTGGCATGCTGGACAAAATGCTTAGTTGCATTTCTTTGGCTTTGTGTTCTTAGTTCAAATTCTACCAAGGTTGCCTTTATTTTTCGTCCTTTTTGGGTTGATAAAATAAGTACCGTTGGAACACTGGAGTCGATGTAATCGTCTTATCTACTTCCCTAAAATTGCTGGCCTTGTGCAAAAATTTTAAAGCATTATATATATGTATGTATGTATATATATGTGTTGTGTGAAGGCACATGGTGCAGTGGTTAGATCGTCGAGCTTACGATCGTGCGGTGCAGTTGTGTTCTTCAGGAAGACACTTTATTTCACGTTGCTCCAGTTCACTCAGCTGTAGAAGTGAGTTGCGACGTCACAGGTGCCAAGCTGTATCGGCCTTTGCCTTTCCCTTGGATAACATCTGTGGAATGGAGAGGGGAGGCTGGTATGCATGGGCGACTGTTGGTCTTTCATAAAAAACCTTACTCGGACTTGTGCCTGGGAGGGTAACTTTCTAGGTGCAATCCCATGGTCAGTCATGACCGAAGGGAGTCACCTTTTTTTCATCCATGTATGTATATATATATATATATATATATATATATATAACATCATCGTCATCATCATCATTTAACGTTCGTTGTCCATGCTGGCATTGGTTGGACGGTTTAACCAGTGCTGGCATGCTGGAAGGTTAGATAGTTCAAATTTCTGGAAAACATAAGACGAAGACAGGTGAGGGAACAACAAAAAGGT
>NC_068990.1:73839829-73840197 GCF_001194135.2 Octopus bimaculoides
TGTGTGTGTGTGTGTGTGTGTGTGTGTGTGTGTGTAAGAGAGAGAGAGAGAGAGAGAAAGAGAGAGAGTAAATCTAATGAGAAACAAGTTAGGCAAGTCGATTTACGCAGAATATTAAATAAATTTAATAGAAAAAATGTACACATGTACTGATATAAAATAGTCTGACTTACAGAATATAAACGATATCAGGAGTTAAATGGATAGAGTTTTACGACTCCTAGAGCTATTTCTGGGGGCTTGGTGGTCTGGAATGATGATGGTTACTTGGATCCATTATTGGATAACACCACCTCCGTCTTCAGGGGAGAATTTTACATTGGAGAATTTTACATTGGAGAATTTTACATTGGAGAATTTTACATTGG
>NC_068990.1:73841141-73844955 GCF_001194135.2 Octopus bimaculoides
TGTGTGTGTGTGTGTGTGTGTGTGTGTGTGTGTGTGTGTGTGTGTGTGTGTATGTATATATATATATATGTATATATATACATATATGTACACACACACACATACATGTATGTATGTATGTATGTATGTATACATGGACATAAACTCTCTCTCGCACACACATTCATACATTTGTACACTCGCATATATACATGTAGTGTCACTAACACTCTCACACCAGCACAGAAGGGAAAGGGACATATTCCTTTTATGCACGATTAACCATTGTAGAAAATGTGAATGAAATACAGTGAAATCAAATAAAATAAGAATGCAAAGAAGGAAATATCTACAATCACAAAGGCATGTGTGAAATTACAAAAGATGGTATATTGAGAGTTTATAGAAGATCACCTCGTGAATGTATTTCTAAGTGCACCAGAAAAATAAAATAAAAAGTATAGTTATTAAGTAAAGTTATTTAGCGGTGTTGTGAAAATGTTTATGGTTTATAATGTTTATGATTTATGTCTAAAATACAGGCGCTACTTCGTGGGTGAATCTAAAAGGACACATTGCTGTAGCATAGTATGGGGCATGCTGTGTGCAGACTGCACAAAGTGACCACTTTATATATAAGTGTTTGTTGTATTGAAAAGTATGCAACGTTTTACGGAAAGGTGTAGCCAATATTTCTACTACAAACAGAGGCCAAAACCTATGATATGCCACTGGGAGCTGTAGGTAATTACTTGTACTTTAGATAACGTAAGCCTCACATGCTTGATGATGAATGAATATCAAAATTGTACAGAAATACTGAAAACAAAGTTGGCTGGTTGCACAGAAAAGACAACAAATACAGTAAATTTATTAGAATTTGAACGATTGTTATTTCTAGATTTCCCAACAATATTATATAGACCTGCTCATCTATATGGTGAGATAATTATTATTTAAATATTATAACACAATTGTTAATGTATTACATCAAAAACTCACATTATCTCATGTGTTATATAAAAATAGAAGTTCGCATTTTATATAAAACAGGACAATACATAAATACTTTTGCAGAAATATGTTGCACAAATGTTTGTATATCAATGTTCATTAAGTGATTCATTTATACAAAAAGTGTTCTCAAGTATGTGAATTATAGTTTTTTTAAGAGTTGCTGTGTGATGCAAATAGCTATTACTGTGATGCAGGATGGGGGAGTATAATACTTAAAAAAAAAATGACAAGAAAATTGGTAATGCATTGGAATTTCATATAATTTTGAAAGGCCTTCTATCAAAACACGATGGCATGTAAAAGCTGTCTATAGAAAAACGCTTGTAACAATTGTCTCTCTCTTTTTATAGCACTCTGCATTGAGAATAATCCTTTTCTTGAATAATCTTCTGTATTGTAGTGGGAGTAGTACAGAATATTCAATGCAATAAACAGATGGTTCAAATCCTTATCATGAAACAATTTTCAACCAAAAGAAAGCAGTTTCATAGTGACACAACTTTTTTGCTTTTTACAATGTAGCAAGTGGCTTTTGCCTTTTCCACTTTAGCAATTTCTTTGATATAATGCTACTGTAATTAATTCTAAGTCAACAAACAGGTGTGTTGCCGTCAATATTTACTTAAATAAACCACAACAATGTGTCGGTCCGTGTTCATACTGTTTGCAATTTGATATGACTTGCTCCAGAAGTAATAACTTTTCTTCTGGTACACCTGTTGCATAAATATAATCTCTGTGTACACGTATTTACCAAGGTACAAGCAAGGGATCTTCAGATTGTACTGAAATTCCCTAAAATAGTTTCTGCTCCAGATGATGTCTTGGAATATTATGAAATATTAATGCTTTCTAAACATCATAGACACTTGACAAAACTACTGGAACAGCGCTTGTGGAAACTTCTCATTTCAGTCAGTTTGATTCCATCTGATTGAATTAAAGGATATTTATACTCTATTTTGTTATTGTCTTTGTCAACGGCGTTGAGGACAAATACTCTGGCATTTTATAGACAAGAAACAAGTGTCAAACATTTCCACTGTATCTACACATACATATTGTTACAAAACACAAATACATCAAGCATCAAATCTCAAACAAATCATCACATTCGTACAACTACTTTGCATGCACAACATAGTTTTGAGTCTACTTGTCGGTCAGACGGAATTTACTGAGGCAAATTTTCTATGGTTGGATGCCCATTATGTTACCAATTCTCAATAATTTGTAATCATAGTAATACATTCTATGGACAGGCATATTTTTTATGGAAAACTGGAAATGTAAGATATCATTTGGACGACAGTGCTGCTCGTTTACAAACATCATGTCGATTTCAAGACATGGGGCCATAAAACGCACACACACACGCACGCACACACATACACACACACACGCACGCACACGCGCGCACGCAAATAAGCTAAAGAGTAAATAAACAACAATGCTATGGAAACGTACGTAGCATAATTTGGGCATCTCCATTCATATTCTATTATCATATATATGAGTTGTCAGCTAAATTTGTTCATTTCTTTCCAATATTATTTGGATTAATGTGAAAAATATTTTTATCGTAATATTTTGTGATTTTTCTTCTGTATTTTTTTTTGTTTTGTTTTTGTACTTTTCTGTAGTGCATTTCTTCCTTCGCAACTATTGTTTATGGTTTTTGAAATTTGAATAAATATTATCATTTTCAGATGAATAATGATAGAATGCCAAGAAGAAAAAATGAGCATTTTCAACACCTGCTTCTCTTCACTTTAAATCAAGATTCCAAAGCTGTCCAAGCTGCTTTAAACATTTGTGCTGTGTATGGAGAAGCGCTATTACAAGAAGAGCCGGAAAGAAATAACTTTCATGATTCAAAGCGAGGAAATTCGACCTCACAGACTTCGTGCTTTGGCGAACCTGCTCAGTTTAATGAGGAGTGATCGAATGAGCTCATCCACGACGAACCACGTCATTCCACTAAAGAAGTGGGCCAGCAAATGAGATGCTCTCGTGATACCGTCACCCATCACCTTCTCTCAAAAATTTACTGCATGGGTGCCACGCGCTCCGAACGAAAGCGACAAACTCCAGTTCCTCTATCACCATTCATTTGTTGACTTGATAGCAGACAACTCATGGTAACAGGTAGAAAATTACTGACAATAAAAAATAGTGTCATTTCCTCAATATGAAACAGAGCAAAGAATGATAGAGTCCCAACAAGCAAGAGACATCTTGAGCCAAGCCAAAGCTGCATCTGCACAAAACAACGAACTAAGTTTATTGGGATTGGTAAGACTAATCCTCTACAAAAGCTTGAAGAGCGCAGAGAGCCAAATTCATTTCTACGTGCCTGATGAGTTAGGTTTGTTTTGTAAGACTTCGAAACTTTAGCTGCACAGAGAAAAATCAGTTATTGAATAATACATGTAACTCTTGTCAAATGTGTTGAGTGAGTGCCACTCTCTTTCGTTTGTACACTTACTCGTATGTGTGAATACACACACACATCCTCACATACACTCACACACACGCACACACACGTACATGCAAACATACATCATAAATACAGGCATACGTATATATGTACGTATTGTACATATGTACAGGCATACGTATATATGTACGTATATATGTACATATATATGTACATATTGTATATAATACAATATAAACATGTTTTCTTTTCTTGATTGTTGTTTGAATGTTTATTTCAGGTGGTCACTCATTCAGAGGAATGACAACCATCTTCTCCAATATCTATGTCTTGTACAGTTATTTGCTTTTTAAATGCTAGATCCTTATTTAACCAGAT
>NC_068990.1:73845090-73846375 GCF_001194135.2 Octopus bimaculoides
CATACTAAAGGTGTCATCTTCCTTCTTTATTTTTTTCACCACATGTTCTGAGTATAGATGTATATATGTATGTATGTTGGTATATATATTTTGTATGCATGTTAGCCTGAACGTATGTTTACCTATAGAGTAACCTATATGTTTACATATATGTAAATATGTACTTTTGCCTATACATATATATATATGAACATTTACATACATATAGTTAGATATAGATATACATGTATGCATATATATTATATATATGTATATGTGTGTGTTTGTGTGTGTGTGTGTGCGTGTGTGTGTGTAGGGAGATAGATAACTATAACCATACACACACACACACACTCACTCACACAGATATATGTTTGCTTCTGTTTATATGTATATACATTTAACTAGGCATTGATATATGGATGTATGGAAATATACATACATGTACATACATATGTATATATGTATATACATTTTCATATATATATATATATATATATATATATATATATATATATATATGCATGTATAATACATTCCTTCAGCATAGTCATGTTGTATGTATGCATATAATTTCATAAAAGATCTAGGTCTTTAGAATGGATATTTGTGTCTTGATATTAATAAGAAAAGATAATTTTTTGTTAAAAATGCATTCTAATATTTGTTAGATCAAAAAGATATCTAATTTTGTGAAGAATTAAATTAAATAAGTCAAACTAAAATTTGAAGAAAAAAAACTAAAAATTTAAAAAAGATATAAAAATAGAAATAAATAAATAAACTCTATTAAGAACAAGGCAGGAAATCAATATAACTTATGAATGCAAATTTTTATCAAGTGTGCACCTATAAATTTTCACGTAGCTTTGCATCTATCTATCTATGCATATTTTACATCAACACATATATGAGGATACATACAAACATTTAATAAAGATACATATCATGTATATATTTATATTTCATGTAAATGCAAATAGAGATGCGCGTATTTTTTTTATGTATCAGTGTCTATTTATATGAATGTATCTGTGTGCATTTGTGTATTAATGTGTTTACGAATTGTATGAATTGTCAGCATTTTAAATCAAATGATATTCAAGTCATATTTGACTTAAAATCAAAGTCCGACAACATAAACTATTTTTGTTATTGTTGAAAAATTTATATTTAATTTCCATCTTTAGCTTCTTGGTAAATTTACACTCTATTTGATATACATACATACACACATACATATATATACATACATACATACATACATACATACATACATACATATATATATATATATATATATATA
>NC_068990.1:73846849-73849438 GCF_001194135.2 Octopus bimaculoides
TATATATATATATATATATATATATATATATATATGTATATAAACTAAAGCACAGAACATTTTTTTTATCATATCTATTGTTATACACCTTTGTTTAAAATCCCTACACAAATATAATTTGATAAATGCATAAGGTTTGAAAATTTAACCACTATATCACAGTGGTAGGGTAAAAATGATATATATATTTTTCTTAAACTAATTTATTTCTTCTTTATTTTCTAAGTGTATTCTAATCTCAGGCTGGTTGTCCTTAATTGAGAAGACTTGTATTTAGAAACGTTCCATCCACGATTGTTTCGTCTTTTTCAGTAGATCAGAAACAATTTCGTCTGAAGTAATCTTTAGTTTTCTAAAGACAGTAGAGAGAGATTTGACTGATATTTATAGAAGATCGAGTGACAAGCATAGATAAAGCTTCAGCCTTTGAGTTGTAAGTCAGATTTATTACTGTCCAGATGTGAAGTTAATGAATCTATGCGATTACCAGACTGCAAGCTCAGTAGCTCTTGAGTTCAAATCTGAAGCAGATATATTAATTTTACTGTTGTACATTTATGAATGTAAGCAAAATACAGTATTGCAGAAAATAAAAATGAAAGTATCTGCGTACATTTCAAAATGAATACAATAAAAATTAACATATTTCCTTCATGATTTTTAGTTCATAACTCCTTCTGCATGTATGTTTCAGACTTTTATTGTTGAAGCAAAATAAGACAGAAATGCATCTGAACTTGTCCCCCATATATTTTAAGAAAGGTAAAATGATATTAGTTCTTAATACACGATATATGAGACCCTTTGTAAGCTGCACCTCAAGATGAGTTGAGAGGTACCCTTTCGTGTTCACATGGTTCCTATTATCACAAAGTTAATGCTTCTAAGAAACTTGTTCTATGTTGAGCACTTTAAGAAATATTCACAAGCCTGAAAAATGAATTTTAACTTGAGAGATATAAAGTTTCATTCTTTGGTATTTGTTCTGCCTAGTCAGTTTACATGAAAGCTATATGCAAAAAGGCTACGAAATTCTTAATTCTTTGGGTCACCTAATGAAGTGTAGTTGCATAGCAAATAAATTTATCTTTGAAAAAGAATTGCAAAACTTTTAGGAAGAACTAACTATATTTTCATTAATGTGGTATGCTTAATCTTTTACTTATTTCATTCACTGGACTGTAGCCAATCTGGTACCCTACCTTGGAGGGTTTAGTTGAAAAAAATTACCCCAGTACTTATTTTTTTAAAGCTTAGTACTTATTTTACCGATCTCTTTGAAAACTGTATGTTATGGGGGCGTAAACAAACCATCACCTATTGGGGAGACAAACACAAAAAAAACAGTGTCTAACAAAGAAACTGTAAGTGATAGTGTACGCGTGTTTCAGAAAACCGATCACCTTAAAATTGCATGAGACTAAAGTATTTGTTATCCAAGATAATGTTGCTGGCTCCTTTGTCAGGACTATTGACAAAAATATAAAGAAAGATGCAGGCCCTTGAATACAGCGATAATTAAATGAGAAGAGTTAAGCTATCGTATAAAAAGAGAATAAAGGGAAAAAGAAGTCAGAGGGTAAAAGATCACGAGGGAGGTGTATAATAAAATGGTGGAAAGCCAACAAGGTCACACCTCACTCAGTGCATATGATAATAATAATAATTCTTTCTACTATAGGCACAAGGCCTGAAACTTGGGGGAGGGGGATAGTCGATTATATTGACTCCAGTATTCAACTGGTATCAAATTTATCAACCCCAATACAATGAAAGGCAAAGTCGACCTCGGCCGAATTTGAACTCAGAACGTAAGGATGGACAAAATGCCACTAAGCATTTCGCCTGGTGTGCTAATGATTCTGCCAGCTTGCTGCCTTAACAGTAATAATAATAATGATGATGATAATGATGATGATTTCTTTATCAATAACAAAAGGTTTACATTAAGTAAACATTAAGGACTGCACAGCACAAAACATTGCGCATGTATATCTGTGTGTGTGCATGTTGGTGTTTGGGCCTTGCATGCAAACGCATTTAACAATAATAAAACAAAAAGAGATAATAAAATTCTCATTAATAGCGAGAATTCATCAATAGAGAGGACATTTGAGGGCTACTCATGGAAAGAAAAAATCCTTTAAAACCAGGAGTACTCTGACATCTGGGGCAAGTACCTTTTCTCTGTTTTTCTTTTTTTTATCAGGTCATCCTATAAGTTCTGTCCAAATTTTGGATAAAGAAAACAAGTGATCAAATGTTATATTTAATTGAAATTTAATCATCACTGTATTTTCCCTGATATCTATGACTTCCTTCCATCTATTTACAAGCTTTTTTATCCCATCAATGTAAAACTCTTTTGGTTTCAAAGCGAAGAATTCTGAAATGTCAGTTTTAACCTCCTCCTGGCTTGCGAAAGTTATGTCCTCCAAATGATTCTGTAAACTACGAAACAAATGGTAATTTGAAGGAGCAAGGTCGGGAGAATAAGGTGGATGAGGAATTTTTTCCCAACCAAACTCTTCGATCTTCTGTGATGTGATCTTTGC
This sequence comes from Octopus bimaculoides, assembly GCF_001194135.2. Lineage (NCBI taxonomy): Eukaryota > Metazoa > Mollusca > Cephalopoda > Octopoda > Octopodidae > Octopus > Octopus bimaculoides. Next base: position 73,849,405 of record NC_068990.1, read on the forward strand.
AGTGTGGGGTCGTGCATTGTCCTGTTGAAACATC
>NC_068990.1:73849624-73859700 GCF_001194135.2 Octopus bimaculoides
CCATTTTTCATCACCAGTCACAAGTCTATCGAAAAATGGGTGAAATGAGTTCGCGAGAATGGAGAGAAGAGCAGATGTCAACTCAGGATTTGCGGTTGCATTCAAACAGTTCATGAGGCATGCATTTTCCAAGTTTAGGAAACTTTCCAAGTTGTTGAAGATGACAATAAACGGTTGTATGATTTGAACTAAGCTTTAGTGCCAATGTTTCAACTGATAATGCAGGATTTTCTTCAAGAAATGCCTCAAGGAGCTTATCATCAAACTCAACTGGACGTCCTGTTCGATCTTCATCTTCTAGGACGAAATCTCTACTTCTGAATTTTGAAAACCATCTTCTGCAAGTTCTTTCATTCAAGCATTCTTTCCCATAAACTGAATGTATGTTTCGAGCCTTCCTGACTGAATTGAGGATATCAAAGCAGGGTGCACATTATTTTGTTTGGCAGTCTTTTCTTCAGCTGTATAATACTTTGAATGAAAGTAGTTCAGCGTGGCATCAGGCGGTAAGAGAAATCCCTGGTTAACAAGGACGTTTAAGATGCCATTCGAACAAAGAAGGAGGCTTACAAAGCTTGGTTTGGAAACAAGACTCCTCTTTTGCACAGGCGGTACATAAGTCACGAATAGTTGCAACAGAAACTATTTCCTAATTTTGTTTCATGACTTTATGAAATGGATTGATTTGCACAGTCACTATGGAAGTGGTATCACAATCAGTAAGTGCAGAGTCGGTTGGATGATATTTGCAGATGACATAGTGTTACTTGATTCATCAGAGGGTGATCTCCAGTGTAAACTCAATGGATTCATTGCTGAGCGCTGCAAACTAAGAATGAAAATTAGTGCTGCAAAGACTGAGACATTGTTCTTCTCAAGAAAGTCTTCTCAGTGTACTCTTTTGTTAGTAAAACATCACTGAGACAAGTGGAAAAATATTTCATGGCTGTATTTACGAATGATGGAAGGCAGGATGTTGATTTAGATGTTAGAATTCTTGGTACTGGCAGTGTAGTGCACCAGTTCCAGCTTTCGATCCTCAAAAGAAGAGAGGTTGGTAAAAAAGACAAACTTGCTATCTTCAATTCGGTTTTTGTGCCTATCCTCACCTATGTTCATGAATGTTGGGAGATGACTGAAAGAGGATGACTGCAAATGCAAGCAGCTGAAATGGGGTTCCTTTGAGGGATCTCTAGAAAAACGTTATTTGGCAGGGAGCATAACTTGAAGATTAACAGGTTTCTACAGATCAAGCTGGTGCTTCTCCACATTTAGAGAGCACAGCTCCAATACAATTGATGTGCGATTAGAATGTCATAGGAATGAATAACAAGATAGATTCTTCAAGCTGAGCGAACTGAACTTAGGATCAGACTAAGAATGAGATAGTTAGATAATACCTATATAATTTAAGAACTAATATCATTTTCCGTTTCTTAAAAGACAAGTTCAGATGCATTTCTGTCTTATTTTGCTTCAACAATAAAAGTCTGAAACGTACATACAGAAGGAGTTATGAAATAAAAATCATGAATGAAATATGTATGCTTTTATATTTGCGGAGGAAAATAGATTTATTTAGAAGTAAAATAATTTACAAACAGACACAAAGGATCCTATATCTTTTGTGGAGGGAGGTGTATAATGCTCAAAACTTCCCAAGAGTTACTAAAAGTGTAAACATGTTGCAATTACTTCATTTGGAATTTGAGCTCATGTCTGTATATTAACTTGCAAAGAGTTTGTCACTTACATCATAACAGCTCTTGTCACCAATTTTATTCAGCATTGATAAACAAGTTTCTGATAAACAACCTTACAAAAATCAATAGTTTATATGTGTGTGTGTGTGTGTGTGTGTGTGTGTATTGATATGCATATAGATATATACACACGTGTGTGTTTATATATATGTATGTATATGTGTGTATGTGTGTGTATGCTCATTTGACTATATATATATATATATGTGTGTGTGTGTGAGTGTCTGTGTCTGTACATATACCCCACCACACATATATACATATATATATATAAACACACACACACATACATATGAATGTATGAATTATATTTGCTTGTCTGTAATTAAATTAATCAACTGGTACATATTTATTATGTTATTTGGTTTCCAAATAGAAACTAAAGCACACAATTAAATCAAATTTATTTTAATATCACACACAAAAGAATTAATGGCAAAAAGCATATGATAAGAAAAATTAATTAAGCTCCCCCAACCTTTCAAAAATTATATATATAAAGTTTATAAAAACAAATCTATAGGTGGACAATGGTCAATTTCATCTAAAAATGCTTAAAGTCAATATTTAAATTTCGTAAGTTAATAAATGTCAGTTTAGCAAGTAAAAACAAAAACAGAAACAAAAAATCCAGCATCTTTAATTTTAATTTTAAAATATATGAACAAAAAAAAAATGATATCTGTGTTGTAAAATATGAGTTAAATATTATACCTTATTAGCTATAAAATATGGACTATATCTTGTATCACTTGTCTGAAAAATATTTAATAAATTCAAATGCAAATTTTATACCAAAAATATGATTTAGTAATAAGTTTTAAATTTAGCTATTTTTGTTCTGTTTACATGTATTTATCAATGTTGAAATGGGAGGTGGTATTAATTCTGTTAGAGCAGCTGTTTGTTTTTAGAGCTGGATGCCCTTATTTCCTCTAAACATACTACTGTGAATTAGGAAGAGAATGAATTTTTATTCGATAGGCATAACAAGGATAAATAGATTTATGTTCCTTGCAAAGAAACTCATTCATAATATCTCTGTACAGACAGAACCATCTCTAGAGTTATTGGCTCCTCCAGGAAGCTGAATTTTAATGCCCTTAGAAATGTATTTTTTGAAAAATTTTTGCCAGAAATAAAACCTGTAAAAGTAGAAATGAAGTATTTATTGTAATTTATTAAATACAGGAATAAAGAGATCATTTTATTTATTATTTTGCTCTTTTACAATTATTTCAAACATACCGATCTCAAGACGAAGAATCTCTAAGTTAATGATGCTCCAGGTAACTGTCTTAGTTGCCAGCACCTTTGAGCTGGCTCTGATATCAACCAGTATACATTCATATACATTTAGTGATTCTCTCATCAGCACTTTGCCAATTATGGTAAAATTTCTACTTTGTTGATGAAGTAATTAGAAGGCATAAATATGTCTAGAGTTGTCTCCCATACTTACCAAAATAATTAAATTAATATTAGTTTAATTTTGTATTAATTTCTTCACGTAATCATTTCTAGTTTAGTATTCTAATATTTCCAGCATTTCCAGCTATGTGATTAGCTATTGTCACGGTAGATCTGCAGGTATATAGCCGCTCTGGTTATGACCTGAAAAGGAATTAAGCTCAACGCTTCAATCCAGCCAAACTGATATCAGTTTTGCAGTGCTATTACTTCATCTGCAGCTGCTTGCTGTAATCATTTACATTAACTAACGCTGTTCACATACAGCCAAAGGGTATAATCATTGAAAATAAAGTTTCTTGATCAAGGACATAGTATTACATTGGAGATTGGCAACAGGATAATAACTGCTGAATATTAATGAACCAATAAAAGAGCCTTTACACAATCACTTGACCTGTTAGAATAACTGCTAAATCGCTTTCAAATCACATCTTACATTCTTAAACAGAAAATACATTGGGATAATTTAGTTTAAGATATATTTTGAAAGACAAGATGAGATGGAAATGGTTAGAACACCTTCCATCACAGGTCAGTTCAATCAGACAACCACTACAGTTACACTAAACTGTCTGGTACTCTAATTGAAAAATTTTACATTGAAAATCTTAGCAGTTGATTCATTCATGTCTGATACCATATTAACCTGTCCATATGTCACTGATATGGTTTACTCGATTATGAAAATATGATTTTAGAATCAATCATAAAATTACCTTATCTTTCTCATTCAACAAAGTAAAAGTCAAAGAAGGAAACACACACATACACATATGCGCCCACACGCGCGAAACAAAAAAAAAAACATTAAAATATATCTTACTTTGAATTCTGAATCAGCACAAAAATATAAAATAAATTTGAAAATAGACATTTGAAAATATTTGAAAAGGTAAAAGAAAAGTAGTTTTCCGGCTTTATAAGTCATATACTTACCTGCATACTTACCTGTAATCATAAAATTATATTTGCAAAAAACAAAAGCAAAAACAAAACAAATATTTAGATTTTATAAATATGAATACATACATAATACTCAAAATATGATTTACTAAATACTCAAAGTAGGATTTATTTAATACTCAAAATATGATTTGTGAATCAGTCTTAAAAAGTATCTTAGTTCTTCTGTTCAAATATATCAAAACTTATTTAAGTTCTAATCCTGTTAAAAACAGGAAAAGTAAATGTAAATATTTTTTTTCTTTTCTTTACATTTGAAAATATCTTTAAATATGAAAAGAAAAATGGCATTTTAGTTTTATTACTAATATATTTGCCTGAAATTTTCACCTAAAAACAAGAAACAGTTCCACTCATGACAAAACCTATTACCTTCTTGCCTATAACACTTTTGCATAAAACCTACAGCTTTATAATTCTCTCTCTTGAATATTGTCCACAAATAGAATGCCATCAATTCTCATAAAGTAGACTAATATTAAACTAGCTGAAAATTCTTTATTGACCAGTACTGTATAATAAATACATTATAAGATGTGTAATCTTACACAGATCTGCAAATATTGGTTTGTTATGTCAAAGCACCAAGGAAACATGTGCTTGTCAGGGTGTTGTTCAATTTCCTATAAAAATACATTAATAGACATTATAATGCTACCATAAACAGTGAAAAATGGTAAAAGATAAAAATACTTCTACTTAGAAATCTCTGTATTCACAGATATATGTTTACATAAAATGCGTACACACACATTTACAATATATTCATGCATACATACATACACACGCACACATATATATGTATGTATATATATATATATATATCATCATCATCATGTATATATTCTCACACAATGTGTGTGGGGCAATCTATAATCCCATGCTCACACTTGTTACATATATATATATATTTACATATATATATATATATATTTACACACACACACACATATATATATATATATATATATATATATATATATATATATATATATATATATATATATACACACACATACATATACATACAAATATTTGTGTACTAAAATTTCTCTCTCGCTTTCTCTAACTCTTCCCCTCTTTGTCTTTCTCTCTCTTTTTCTTTTCATGTCTCCACATGCACATATGCACACGCATACATATAAATGCACATACCTACATATGTATATCAACGTGTACATACATCAATGCATACATACATACATCGATACATCAACATGTATTTCCTAAGAATACTTTTCACAATATACAACTGGTAGTGAATGCTCGTTATGGAATAAATGTAGACATTTCCATTTATTACCATTTACAAATATTTTCAATGTTTTCTTTAACATAACATCTAACTTGATGGGAAATTTGTCCATTGAGTAGAGAAACAGTTGTTATTCGACGGACACATTTTAATCCTCCTCCCATAACACCTTCATATCCATTCCACATCCATTCCACAAACAGCTCTCGTTAAACTATCATAAATGTCTGCATTCACTTCCCACTGAAATCTTGTGTTTATTGCAGCAGATTTTGGCATGAAGATTGGGGGTGGTGAAGAAATTGTTAAAATGAAAAATTTCAAATTACAAATGCAAGCATTAAATTCGAACATGAAATATTGGCTGATATATGAGCCCATTTCACAAATGACGAGATATTGAGTTTTGAACATTGAAAAGAATATTTCTCCAAAGAGAAGAATAAATTCCTCCTCATAAAAGAATATCTACCAATACATTTTTTTTTTTATTTTGATATTTATTTACGTATTTTACCATCTTTATGCGGAGACAGATGGGCAATGATTATTATTATTGAATAAATCTTAAAGAATATTTAATGTTGCATTTCACTTCGTATTTTGCTGCATCCTTCTACAACCAGTTGTTTGTAGGAATAGTAAATGTAGTGATTTAAAATTTGAAATATTTCATTCAATTAGGATTGATGAGATAAGTAAGTACCAGCAATATACTTTTATCAATTCAATAAACTATATATATATATATATATATATATATATATATATATATATATATATATATATACTTTTCCCGATAAACTAGTGCAATGATGAGGCAATGACAAGAAAACCTGTTACATGGTTTCTCAACCACCTAGAAAAAGCAGCCAAGTCTCCTTTGAATCAATTCTGAGTATCAAAACAAAATGAACATAAAGGATAATATAGTTCTTAGTACATAATGCATGATATTTAAGAATGGATGAAATAAGAACTGGATAATGTGCGTGTGTCTGTGTGTGTGTCTGTGTGTGTGTGGTTAATGCAAACAATAGGTATGGAGAAAAAGAAAAGCAGAGGCAATGTTATAAGATTTAAGAGCAAAAGAACTTGCTCAAGATGCTATGGAGTGGGACTGAACCTGAAACTATGTGGTTGGGAAATAAACTACTTACCACACAGACTGCTGTTAATACTTTGCTTAAAATTAAGGTGGTGAGCTGGCAGAATCATTACCACACCTGGCTAAATGCTAAATGGCATTTTATCTGTCTTTATGTCTCAAGTTAGAATTTCACTGAGGTAGACTTTGCCTTTTATCCTTTCAGAGTCAATAAAAAAGGATCAGTTGAAAAATTCTGGTTGCTGTAATTGACTTGCTCCCTCTCCTAAAATTGCTGGCCTTGTGCCAAAATTTGAAATCAATATTTTGCTTAAAGTGTTGCATGTCGACATCAGCAAGAAAGACACGAACAGAACCGAGATTCCAGTGGAGTAGTATTCTGGGGAGAAAGGACTGAATACTGAATGTAATGGTTAGTGAGGAATGTGTATAAGAGGGATGAACGAAAGTTGGACGAGTGTGTCAAGAGTGCCAGAATAAACAAACTCACAACTGACCAAATCTGAGAAACAGAGGCCATTAGAATAGCAGTATAGGAGCTAGTGTGGCCAAAAGCTGGAGCTTTTTTAGTGAGAATAAGAAGGAGCATAAATAAAAAGTATGATACTGCGTGAATTGAGTCATGGATATTGAATGTTTAAGAATGGAGATGGATAGAAAGAAATGTGTGTTTGTTTGTGTATAATTCATAGCATGCATGACATTCAGTTGGAAGAAAGGCAGAGTAAAAGTGAGTAGGTCGCCATTAAATATATCGGTTAATGTATGCATAGGAGATGATTGTCGTGGTATAGACATGTAATGTAAATAGACAAGGCTAGGTGAGAAGAGGAAGTGAGTTGTTATTGAAAGACATACACATGGCAGAGGAATGCTTCTGAAGACAAAGAGATGAGGTCACGATAGAAAATGCTGTCACTTATACACAAAAGGACAAAAGATGGAGACACATGGCAATTGGATGCTGTATAACAGATATGTTTAATCTATGCCAGTATAGGTAAATAGACATGATGATGATGATGATGATGACAGTGATGGCTATGCTATTGATAACGATATTGAAGATGCTGCTGCTGCTGATAATGATAACGATGATATTATGGTTGTTGATGTTGATGATAATGAAGATAATGATGAAGAGGAAGATGAAGATAATGATGAAGAGGAAGATGAAGATGATGAAGAAAAGGAAGGTAAGGAGAAGGATAGTGATGGTGGAAATTAGTGGTGGAATTGATGGTGGTGGTGGTGGTGGTGGTGATTGTGGTGGTGGTGGTTGTGGTGGTGGTGGTGGTTGTGGTGGTGGTGGTGGTGGTATTAGAGAAATTTTTGATGAGGATGGTAATCACAATGATGATAACATTAATATGATCATGATCATGAAGATGAAAGGAGTTTAATGGGGATGATGATGATGATGATGACGACGACGACGATGACAATGATTCTAAGACACTCACACACATGGCTAATTTCTACTTTGACATATGCAGATCCTAAAATATTCCTTTCTCATTGTCTCATTGCTTAGTCTCAAATCTATTCCCACCGTATGACACCTTGGGTAAGTGACTTCTACTATAGCCCTGGGCCTACAAATACCTTGTGAATAGATTTGTAGTTCTATTTTTTTAAAGCTTAGAACTTATTCTATCAGTCTCTCTTGCTGAACCTTTAAGTTACAGAGACATGAACCATCCAACACTTGTCATCAAGCAATGGTAGGAGACAAACACAAATGCAAAGATGTACACATGTGTGCACACATACATATGTGTGTGTGCGGATGGGCTTCTTCAAATTTCCATCTCCCAAATATTCAAATCCTCTCAAAAGGTTTTGCTCAGCTCAGGGTTATAGTAGAAGACTCTTGCCTAAAATGCCACTCAGTGGAACTGAGTGGAATCTCAAGAATTTAGAAGCTTCAAGAGAGTGTGAAACAGTTCATTTTCTTTTCCTGTTTTTTCTTTTTTTTTTTTTTGAATAGTGAATATCAAAGCAGATAAAATAATAGTACATATCATCATCATCGTTTAACATCTGCTTTCCATGCTGGCATGGATTGGACGCTTTGACTGAGAACTGGTGAACCAGATGGCTACACCAGGCTCCAATCTGATCCAATATTTCAAGAGGTGGGCCGCATGAGACATGATTCATCATTAGGTGAGCTGCACAACTAAAAATACTGAACGTACTTTCAATAAATGTTATTTTCCTTTAGAACTTAGGTGTGCATTTCAAAAGGTTTTGCAGACCACACAATGCCCATGACTCTTCCGAACACAATTATTATAGTACCCAAGTTATGTATTTTTGGCTAGTTAACTAAACATTGAAAATATTTCCTTCGTTCCTTTCTTCATTTATTCATTCATTCCTTCATTCATTCTGCCTTTCCACAAATCTGGTTCCACCAGTTATTCAATGGTAACTAAACTTGCTCCAGTGTTTAGATTTACATTTCGATCAAACACAACCACTACCCCCATCCCCACCACCACCACCGCCGCCACTACCACCACCGCCACTATTACCACCATCACTATTACCACCACTATTACCACCATCATTAACGTCCCCACCCAAGACTGTTGTGATCAATATCATCACCATTTGCAATCATCGTCATTTGCGATCACCGCCATTGTTCGCCATCTTATCCTTCTCCTCTCCCATCTCTTCCTTCATGTCCCCTTCTTCCTCATCATCATTCATCAACATCAACATCATCATCATCATCGTCGTCATCATCATCTTCAGTAGTAGCTGCATCATCATCTTTACCATTGTAAATCACTGTTATCATCGACATTATTGCATTACTACATACACACCACTTCAAAACATTTAATCCTATAATCTTGATGAAATTACTTCAACGGTTATTATTGAAATTAATTCCTACTTAGTGTGGGTTTTGAAGGCCCCAGTAGACTCCTACTATTATTTAGCAGTGCATATAAATCTCCAATTAGCATTTACTTTCAAGAAAAACAAAACAAAATATGAAGCAATTATCAAATAAATAGATAAATATATAAATAAATAAATTCCGGAAAGCCAAGAAAAAAAATAAAACATTTATGCTATTATTTCATCAGTGGAATCGTTGTTTCAATAAATTCTTAAATTCCTACAAATTACCTTTTCCTTTTGTGTAAAGAAAAAGAAGAAAAGGTTAAAAAAAAACAAGAAAATTTTAAAAAAATTCTCGTTTTCTTTTGAGCAGTTTTTTAATGAATTCTCCATATTTGCAAGCACAATGGTTGCTTAGATATCAACAATCGGTATAACATGTGTGTGCGCGCATGCATGTGTGTGTGAGTGTGTGTGAGTACATATGTAGTATATATGTATATGTGCATGTATATAAATGTTTGTATTTATATATGTGTGTGTGTATTTGTATATATATATATATATATATATATATATATAATAAATATACAGGGATTAGCATTGAGTTGCTTCTCCAACATACTGAAAATTTAGAAATAGCAGTCAAAGA
>NC_068990.1:73860430-73869646 GCF_001194135.2 Octopus bimaculoides
CTTCTTCTTTGTCTTGTTGTTGTTGTTGTTGTTGTTGTTGTTGTTGTTGTTCTTCTTCTTCTTCTTCTTCTTCTTCTTCTTCTTCTTCTTCTTCTTCTTCTTCTTCTTCTTCTTCTTCTTCTTCTTCTTCTTCTCATTATCAATAAGCTGGTGAGCTGGCAGAATCATTAGCATGCTGGGTAAAATGCTCAGCGGTATTTCATCTGCCACTGTGTTCTGAGTTCAAATTCCACTGAGATTGACTTTGCTTTTCAGTCTTTCGATAAATTAAGTATCAGATGAACACTGGGGCTGATGTAATCGGCTTATTCCCTCCTCAAAAATTACTGCCCTTGTGGCAAATTTTGAAACTATTACTATCATTATTATTATTATTATTATTATTATTATTATTATTATTATTATTATTCAGCAGTCTTATTTTTATCATGTGCTTTCCCAAGTGCAGCTCTGTGTGCCTTGGGTATGTGCAATGGTTTGTTGTGGTGCTCTTATTTTCACTGCATTGAAAGTGTTTTACATGGGATGTGTGTAGTTATTATTATTATTATTATTATTATTATTATTATTATTATTATTATTATTATTACTATTATTATTATTATCATTATTATTATTATTATTATCTAATATCAATAGGAAGATATGTCACCTTTATCCCTTACCATGATAGCACATTTTCCTGATTAATCCTTTCATATATTTGTTTGACATTTTTTTTTCTTTTAATAAGCGAGTAAACCCCCTAAAACCATAACTGAAGAACTATCTAATATTTGTTTTCTGACGAGATAAAATTCCTACTCTATTATTATCATCAATAAAGCAATTCTTTCATGTCTCTTGTAAGCATTATTTTCTCCCTCAAACCTAAATTTTAATAACAGAGATACGTCTCGTTCTAATTGTATATATTCTCACAACATTATTATATTACTATTTTATTCAAAGTCAATTAGGATCTGTCATAAACACTGATATACAATTCTTAAATACTGTAGTTTACCTCATATTTTCTTGTATTTTATTCTCTTCTAACTCAACGCAACTCAACTCATCTAACTGTTATATATCAATAACATGATATTTGTTTATACCTCCAATCAAGGCATTTACGTCTGGCAGCTTTTCATATTTTCTTTCATAATAATATTGGAACAAACCATGGGTTCTGTTATCAGCAAATAAATAATCTAGTTATATAAGATTTATATAAAATTTCCCCTTTCCTTCTCAATGGGAGTGGTGGTGGTGGTGGTGGTGGTGCTGCTGACATGAATGCAATTCTTTGTTTGTTACCTACTGTAAAAGCTACTCTAATGGATATGAAGTGAGAAAAGATGATAAGCCTGTTCATCATCTTTCTTACCTGTGACCCATGTGTAAGCAGACATCAACACATCCGTATATTAATTTATATTTTTGCACTAATAAATAGCATGTCAAATAGATACAATAACCAGATGAAATGCAAATTTAAAAGGCGACTTATAAATGAATGCCTCATAACATGTGGATATAATCATCAAGTACTTTATATGGGGCTGTGCAATTCAACAGGGCCTCAATGTTGTATTTAATTGGTTTTGTCTGCTTGAACAAGCACCTGTATTTATTTCAATATATTGGAATGTAAGCTAATTGGCTACAACCTGACCAAAGCATGTTCTGCTTCAATGCAAATCTATATGAAACTGTCACAGCAAATATATAATGCAAGTTAGCATTAAGAAAAACAAAATTTCCAACATATATCTTTCTTTCCCCTATTCATTTATTCAATCTCTTGTATACATTCTCCATCTGTCTCAATTTTCTTTCTTTTTTTCAGTTTTCATTCTTTCTTCATTTTCTATTTCCTGTTCATAATATGATTGTCATAGTTATTATTAGAATCATAACTTTAAGATTCTTTTTGGAATGGTTTGGATAAACTAAATCAATATAAATAATATACTTGATAATTCATTTTTTTTCTTTCATTCATGTATAATTATTTGATATATTTAGAAAGGATTTGAAAACTCACAGAGTATCAGCACATCGTTTGTAACATTTATACAATTGTAACTTGATTGGCACATAAATTAATGTGTCAAGCTGCAAGAAATAAATAAATTGATTATGCTTTCTAAACATCTATTTATGCTGTTTTATTATTGTGACCGAGTTTCTGCTTTAATAATTTTCTGGCTCAATCAGACATTTAGTGATTTGGAGAAAGTTTATCACAATTAACTGACTCCAAAAAGATCCATTTTGCACTTTAAGGAGCAGAGTGTTAGCAGGCCAAATTTGAACTCAGAACATAACTAATTGTAATGGAGACCATAACATATGTCAGCTGATGCCTCAGCAGTTTCCTTAATTCCCCACCTTGGACTTGTACTTTTCTTATCAATCTTCAAAGGATAAAGATTGCAAGACAAATCTTTGGAAGATTTGAACTCGGAGTGCTGAGTGCCAGAACAAACAACATAATGGTGTCTGTCCAACACTGTAACAACTCTGCCAATTTGCTGTCTCAGCTCAAATGACTATAAACGTATGTATGTCATTCAGTTTTATTTCAAGATTTCTTGCCAGTAGAGAGTTTCTAACTTAGATCCAAGACTCCTTCGTATGTATGTATGTATGTATGTATGTATGTATGTATGTATGCATGTATGTATGTATGTATATATGTATGTATGAATGTATGTATGTATGTAGTGTGTGTGTATATATATGTATGTATGTCTCTCTTTTCTCTCTCTCTCTTTCTCTTTTTATGTATGTATGTATGTATGTGCATATGTATGTATGTATGTATGTATGCATGTACGTATGTATGTATGTATGTATGTATGAATGTATGTATGTATGTAGTGTGTGTGTATATATATGTATGTATGTCTCTCTTTTCTCTCTCTCTCTTTCTCTTTTTATATATCATCATCATCATCATCATCATCTTTTAGCATCTGCTTTCCATGCTGGCATGGGTTAGATGGTTTGACTGGAACTGGTAAGCTGGAGAGCTGCATCAACTTCCAGTCTGGTTTGGAATAGTTTCTACAGCTGGATGCCCTTCCTATATAAATATATTTATTTCTTTATTGCCCACAGGGGGCTAAATATAGAGGGGACAAACAAGGACAGACAAAGGGATTAATTCGATTAAATCGACCCCAGTGCATAACTGGTACTTATTTAATCGACCCCCAAAAGGATGAAAGGCAAAGTCAACCTAGGCGGAATTTGAACTCAGAATGTAAAGACAGACAAAATACTGCTAAAAATTTCGCCCTGAATGCTAACGGTTCTGCCATCTCATTGCCCTATATAAATATATTAAAAGAAGGCCACTACAAAGCATGTCACCTAACCAAAGATCAGGCTCAGAAGTAGGTTCCACACTCCATTCCAGAATCCACTGTAGTACAATGTGCGACATCACCCTTGAGATAGGCTAGTGTGTGCAATATAAGCCTAGTAATATAAATAACAATAATTAAGCAGAAAATAGATATGGTATTCAATGCTTTATATAAAGTATGATATAAATCATTGAATGCCATACATTGTTTTTGATAAGTTATTACATATATATGAGGTACATTCAAAAAGTTCCTGACTTTATTTTTTTCCACCAAAACTAAATGTCAAATGGGCAAAATTCTTTGGATGGGACATGATGCTGCTCTTCTTGTATGTAAAAATTTTCATGCTGGTAGGCTACAGCAATTCTTGGCTGTTATGCTTAGAGTATAGTTGTAGTAAACATGTAGAGTTGTGTAAACATGTAGAGTAAACATTCAAATGCAATCAGTATTCTGCTGCATTTCACATGGAACTTTTGCTTCTCTAAAGTTGTCTTAGTGCATAAGTTATCCTGTGTCTTTTGATTGTAAATTTTGGTCAGAAAAATTTGACTTTTATGCATGAAAATATGGCTGATAGAAAAAAAATTACATTTGTTATTAATTTTGTAAAACGACATCTAATTAATCTAGATGTTTTCCCTGTTCAAAGGATTAACATAATTAATTTGAGAATCATTTTATTATGAAACATATATGTTACAGTTGAAAGTGACATAGTTAAAGAAGTGAAAGAATGTAGAGTCGAATGATTCAAGCATCATTGTTAACTTGGAGAAGATATAATGTAATGGTTTGTGTAGGGGACACTATATGGCCATCTTTAAAACAGAACAGACATGTGGCTTGATGGTTAGGACATTCAGTTCATAATTGTAAGGTTGTGAGTTTGATTCCCAGCAGTCCTTGAGTGCTTGGACGTGACCCTTAGTTTCACATTGCCTAAGTCAACTCAGCTGGCAAAAATGAGTTGTACCTGTAATCCCAAAGTGTCAGCAGTGTCATATTCTTTGTCATATTGAATCTCCCACAGGATTATGGTAAGGGTATGAGTGTCTATGGTGTACTCAGCCACAAAAAAGCCGGTTTTAAACCAATCAGACAGATTTGTTCAAATTCAAATTAGGCCCCTCACAAAGAGAGGGCCTCACACACATTCTCAAGCAGGAGATGCTATGATGAATTTTTAGCATATCATTGGGGCTAATGGTGGAAGCTCAACCTCTCAATGCTCTTCAGGTGGGGCTGGTGTACTACATGAAACATAAAACATCAATCTTCAGCTTTTATAGAGAAGAGGGCCCCACTGGAAATTCTCTAATTGGGCCCCACACTTGCATGCTAATTTCATGTGCATGTTCTGTTGATCGAATCAACTAGAAAACTCATCATTGCAACTGATGGAGGGCCTAGCCTTCTTGAACAGCTATCGAATGACAACATGTTGTAAACATGGGTAAACATGTTGTAAACATGGGTAAAGGAGAAAGTCACTGAGTGGTTGGTCGCTTAACCTTTTAAAAATAAATTTAAGGTTAAAAAAGTTGGCAATGCTTAGATAATGTGGTTCTAGATGCACTGGGGCTAGGAACAAAAAAACAATAAGTTCACTCATAGCTTAGCCCAACCAAGATTGACCAAGAACCTAAACAACACTAACACAACAACAACAACAGCAACAACAACAGTAACAACAGTAATAACAGCAATAATAATTATTGACAGCAATTTTCTCCAAATATTAATGTAATTATCCATAAATTGCAAATTAGTTTAATTCATTTCAGCATAGGGAAATAGATTTGAAATTATTTTGAAGTTAGAAAGAAATAAAGAAATCTATATCACATCTACTAATTAAAAAAAACGTCTTATACATTATAAAAAGAAATTCTGAAACTTAGAATGGAAGATCTGTCTGTTTAAGGACTCAGGCTGTTGCTTAGATTTTACAGCAACAAATGCATGCTTTTTACAATCAAATCAAACTTTGATACTCGAAGTAATCACCTAAAAGCAGCATATTAAAACAGAAAAAAATCTGCTGGAACAGAGAAATTGCATTAAGAAAATGGTGCCATCTGTGAAATTTAAAACAGAAAAAATTTAAAACAATATCTGATAGGAAAATATCACATGGCATTGATATGTAATATTTTTTTTATGCTAAGATATAATATATATATATTTTTTTATTAGATAATATATAAATCTAAAATATATGTCCAAAACATGTGTCACAAGCAATGAAACATCAGGTAGTGAATCCCACATTTGTAAAAAATTAAAAGCAAGCACCTACCATCAAAAGTAATAAAAAAAAGATAAATGAAATAAAATAAATTCCAAATAATGCTAAACATATTTTTTAAGAACCTGTCTCTGAGATTCTGACAGATTGTGTGTATGTATGTATGTATGTATGTATGTATGTATCTATAACTATCTATCCATCTCTCTCTCTCTCTCTCTCTATATATATATATATATATATATATATATATATATAGGATGTCATGATGACACTGATTAGAACTGTAAGATGGTTGAGCAATTAATTTCAGACAGCTGATGTATATAAATAAAATTGAAGAAATGTTCTAGAAGTTTGTATAATATCAATACTACAACTAATTTAATTTGCTTATTCTAAATTGAAAACTTATAACCAACTACCTGAAAGATGCAATGTCTCTACTAGCAATATTTTGAGAATGTTTTAGTTAAATCCTCTGTGAGTAAAGTCAAATAATTTTAAAATAATTTTTAATTCAATTTAGTTTTGCCAAAATGTCATTTGGATCATATATAATGCATCAAATTTATTATTATTTGAAAAATAATAAAAATGAAAATTGCCATTTTTCAAAATGGCATTATTTTTAGACAGACAAATGTCAGAGAGAAAAAAAAAAGAAATAATGTACCTGACAAACATTTAACTTAAATTCCAACAAAGAAATATGTCTATGAAATACTTTCAATATCTTCATGATCTTCATGATTATAAGAGATTTAGAAAGATTTAGAATGTATCTTTCATTATCTCCTTTAATATTTGTTAAAACATTCAATATTTGTTAAAACAATATTTTTCATTTTCCTTTTACACTTTGCTTTAATGCTTTAGTTGTGAAATTTTCCATTTATTGCACTTTTAGTTCAATCACATTGTCTTGGTAGACGACCATATTTTAGAGTGCTTATACTGCTGGTTGGCTTATCGTTGAAGCAGAAAATAAAAAGAAAAGTAAATGAAGTGTAGTCGCTCATATATTTTGCTTCAAGATGTGAGCTGAAGAATAAATCTGAGAGAAAATGTTATTGTAAGTGACAGCAGATTTAAAACATAAGATATTAGAGTGTGAATAAAACAAACATGGAAATATATATATAAAAAAGAAAATCAAAAGCCAAATAACTGAAATCTAATGAGCCTCAAAGCATATTTTTCAGCCATAGAATTTATCCAATGCTGAAAGAAATTGTATGGTACCATGCTAGTTTTCTTTTCTTTTCTTCTGCTTGTCACATAAACAGAAGAATACAGGACAATCTATCCATTTTAAAGATTTTAAGAACACCTTAAATGTTATTTCAGAAAACAGATGCTGTTAGCTATCAATTATTACTTCTGTACCATTGAATCCACTGAAAAAATTACAGCTGATTTATGTTTAGGTTAACATTCAATCTCTATCTCCTGATATTAACTTAAACAATTACTCAAGTCTGCTAACTAGTATTTCAATTGTTGGAACTAAAAGAAAAAGCAGAGAAGACTCAGTAATGGATCTAAGGTCATCATCACCATCATCACCATCGTCGTCGTCATCATCGTTTAATGTCCATCTTCCATGCAGGCATTGAGTTGGATGGTTTGACAGAAGTTGGCCAGGCAGGAGTTGGCCAGGCAGGAGCCTGCACCAGACTTCCGTGTCTGTTTTGGCACAGTTTTTATAGCTGGATGCTGTTCCTAGCACCAACCACCCAGCAGAGTGGACATCCATATTATTGAATAACTAACCAACCTTTTATCATTTCTGTTCAATTGAGAAATCGCCATTTCTCTTCATTTCAAGTAGAATTGCATGAGAAAAGCAAATAAACTAGTGTAAAATATGACTATTTTCTTGGAATTTACTTGGAATATTTGATTAATCCATTCATTTTATTTCTTTTTGAGAGAAAGACATAATCTTACTTAGCTACCTCAAAGCTATTGTTTGGGATTGTATTGAATCAGTTTATTTCATAGTAACGAAAAGAACGGAGACATTAAAAAAACATAAAATTCCAATTATATATATATATTTTAATCTTAATTGGATCTCTCCAGTGTGATTTTGTATTCTGACTCAAGCTATGTAGATACAGTTTTTGAATCAGAAAACGAAGTGGGAGTAAATAAATGAGAGAGAGAGAAAGACAGAGAGAAAGAGGGAGAGTAAAGAGAGAGGAAGAGAAATATTAAAGTAATTACTTACATGATAAAGTAATAAGCTGTATAGTGAGAAGCTTGGTTCCCAACTGCATGGTTCCAGATTCAGTCCCACTGCATGGCATCTTGGGCAAGTGTCTTCTACTATAGCCCTGGGCTGGCAGAAGCCTTGTGAGTGAACTTGATAAACAGAAACCAGAAGAAGAAGCCTAATATATATATATACACATATACATATATGCATATATATATATATATATATATATATACACACATGTGCATATATGCATATACATATATATATATGTATATATGTATGCATACACACACACACACACACACACACACACACACACACACACACACACATATATATATATATATATACTAGCAGCTAAACCCGGTTTCACCCGGCCTGTTTGGATGATGTGGCTGTGATCGTTTTTGGTTAGGCATAATCTATAACCGCGTTTCTCAACCTTATCATTTCCGGTCCCCTGTTTCGATTGGAGCCTCTAGCTGTATGAAGATTTCACCACCCCACCTGTCAGAAAATGCCTTCAGGAGTTGTGAAGAAAGAATTTATACGTAGTATGTTTCTGAGAGCTATTCTATTAGACGTCTGTATAATCATTAAGACATTTATTTAATTATGAACATAGAAAGAAATTATACATTAATCCCAACTTTTGTAAGCATTTGTATCTTATTTGCAGAGAGCAGAAATTGAAAGATATATGAAATGGACGTGCGTGTGTGTGTGTATGTGAGAGAGAAAGAGGGTGAGAAATCGAGATAGAGTGAATGAGTGAAGTTGTGAGTCATTGACTTACGTTGGCTGGCACAGCAAGTACGAAGCTTTTGAGGCGGCAGATGACTGGGGTGATTTGGAAGATGTGAAGAAATGTCGTATTTTCAGTAGAGCGCTTCTTTGTAGGCAACGTTTCTCGTTTTCCCTTCTGATGCACAAATGTATAGACTTTGTGGCCTGCCAACACGAGAGCATCCAACGTAGTGTTGACCGTGGGAGAACACTTCCTCTGTGAGATTTAAACCAACCATTTGCAATGATTGACCTTGTGCCTTATTTATTTCCATTTCAAAGCAGATTTTGACAGGAAATTGAAGCCGCTTAAACTTGTAGATCAAATCGGAGGGAGGGAGAGACATGGGAGTTATAAGAACATCTTGACCAGCGGCCGGTCCATTCAAGATGGTTGCCTGTAGAACTCGGGAGTATAAATTTTGATGATCATGCGCGTGCCGTTACATATTATTGGAGTATCTAAATTCCGAAGCAGCATGATGAGCGCCCTCCTCAGAAGAAATTCCCCCTCCTCCCCTTCATGGGAACTTTCCAGGCAGTAATTCCTGCCCCTCCTTCCCTTCCTTGGAGCTTTCCAGGAAGTAATT
>NC_068990.1:73869740-73874299 GCF_001194135.2 Octopus bimaculoides
AACTTTCCATGAAGGAATTCCTCCCCTCCTTCCCTTCCATGGAACATTCCACGAAGTAATTCCACCCCTACTCCCCTCCCTTGGAACTTTCCAGGAGGTAATGCGCCCCACCCTCCTCGAAACTTTCCAGGAAGTAAATCCTCCCATCCTTGGAACTTACCAAGAAGTAATTCTCCCCCTCCTCCGAACTTTCCAGGAAATGATTCCTCCCCTCCTTCTATTCATTGGAAATTTCCATGAAGTAATACCTCCCCTCTTCCCTTTCATTGGAACTTTCCAGGAAGTAATTCGGCATCCCTCCTCGTAACTTTCCATGCAGTAGTCCCCCTTCCTCGGAGTTTTCCAGGAAGTAATTGCTCCCCTCCTCCCCTTCATGGGAACTTTCCAGGCAGTAATTCCTGCCCCTCCTTCCCTTCCTTGGAGCTTTCCAGGAAGTAATTCACACCCATCCTCGGAACTTTCCAGGATGTAATTCCTCCCCTCTTTCCATTCCTTGGAGCTTTCCAGGAAGCAATTCACCCCTTCTTCGGAACTTTCCAGGAAGTAATTGCTCCTCCTCCCCTTCCTTAGATCTTTCCAGGAAGTAATTCCTGCCCCTGCTTCCCCTCCAAGAACTTCCCAGGAAGTAATCGCCCCCTCCTCGGAACTTTTCAGGAAGTAATTTTTCCCCTTCTCGGAATTTTCAAGGAAGTATTTCCTCCACCTCCTCGGAACTTTCCTGGTAGTAATTCCTCCCGTTCCTAGGAACTATTCAGGAAATAATTCACCTCCCACTCCTCAGAACTTTCCAGGAAGTAATTCCTTCCTTCTCGGAACTTAGCTGGACGAAATGAATGAGGAAGATTGGTAGAGAAACGAGAGATGTATGAGTAAATAGAGGAAGTGAGAGATGTATATGTGAACAGAATAACAAAATGGAATCGTAGAATAGGTGAGTAACTTAAGTGCATGAATATCATGACAGAGTCACACAATTGAAGATTGAATTAAATTAAAAAATAAATAAATGTAGACTTTAGTACTTGCTGTTGAATAAATTGTTGACATTTGATTATTAACTCCTTCAAGTTTAATAACCCAATATCAAACATGCTGTTCGTATATTTTCTTGTCAATAATTTAGTATATATCATAGCAGGAAGCTGGCAGAATCTTTACCTTGCAGGGCAAAATGCTTAGTAGTATGTTGACTGTCTTTATGTACTGAGTTCAAATTTCGCTAAGGTTGACTTTGCCTTTAATACCTTTCAGGGTTGATAAAATAAGTACCAGTTGCTCACTGGGGTTGATGTAAGCTATTTAGCCTCTCCCCCAAACTTACTGGCCTTGTGCCAAAATTTGCAACCGATAATTTAGTACATCAGGAGCTTGGACACTACCACTGTTTCAGAGATACAATGCATGTACCCTTCCATGATTAATCTCTCTCCAGCATTTCAAGATGGGTTTTCATTCTTTTGTAATAAAGAATACTTTGAACATTCAGAAAATTGTAGCATCTGTGTGTTCCACTAAGCCAACATTCTATGTACTGCTTGAATACGTGATATGACTTTGCAAAAATGTTTGAATATCACATGAAGTATTTGACATATGGTAGATCCAACATCGGTTTCTACATACATGCAAGCTAGTTTGTAAGCATACAAAGACACCTCTTGCTTGTCTCTGCATCAGTGGATGTGATAGGTACTAAAAATTCTGAAGTGTCATCTGCATTGATTTACAGTCAGCTAGGATCTCCAAGAAGTAGTTCCAACCCATTGTCTTGTAGCAATGAGGAGGAAATAGATCTTGGAGAAATAGGTACAACCGTAAGAGCCTTCCAGCCAAACAAAATAGAAAACAGCAGCTGGCTGCAGAGAGAGAGCAGTACCAGTAATTATAGGTTCTAGTGATGAAGACCTTGGCTGTTGTTCACCTATATGTCTAGTATTCCATTTATCATAGCTCCAAGGAAAGCTAAAGAGAGAGTGAATGAATCTGCTTCATTATCAGTGCTACTAATACTAGGGACTGCCAGTGATGTAGGACACAAGGAACAAAGGTTTCTTATGGTAGCACCTGTCTTGTTAAAAATTAGCAGTTCAACCTCATCGTTGTATAGTGATGAGCAAGATTAAGGAGACAAGAGAAGTTGGACATCATTACAAAGAAAAAGAAAAGCAAGCCTGAAAAAATGGTTGGAAGATTTGTCCATTAACCCTGGGCTACCTTAAATCCGCAGTTATCTGAACTGCCAATGATTGCTAGATCAGTTCTGCTAAGTGATCTGAAGGAATGCAAATGGAATACTGAGAGTTAGAGATTTGGCTGCAGTTCCAAGCAGATCAAGCAACCCCTAAAGACTTCCTCATTACCTCAAATGATTATAAAGTGTGGTGAATGCCTGACTAATTGATTTATCTATAACTTATTCACATGCTTTGTGTTCTAAATATAAGAAACTATTTTTTATCCTTTGCATTAAATAAATAATTCATGAAGTTTCAGGGTTGACTAGTTCAGCATTATCAGTCTCCTAAATTCTGGGACCTTATACCAATTTTTAAAATCATTAATTCTATAATTCTATTCTGCTTTTTATTCAGGTAATCCACTAAATACAATGCTACACTCACTATTTCAGTTTAGTAAACCAAAACATGAGTCATTTGTATATTTTTGTATATTTTGTTTGTCTTTTGTAGGAAATCTACAATGAGTTAAATTTGAGCTACATGTTAGAAAATATTAATTAAAATACATTTTGATATAAATTATTGCTTTTTATTTTATAAAGCACTAGTCAATTAGAATAATTAATTTTTGCAACGTTATTATTCATTTGAAAGTTTATGGAAATTAATAAGGAAAACTATTGTCTTTTTTTTTACTTTTTCTAAAAGATACCACTAAATTTTCAAGAGAATCAACTTATGTAGTTGTTTTTGCTAGTTATACAAAAGACAAAACAAAAATTTCCACAAGTTTTAAACAATATTTAGCATTAATTTAGATAAAGTATAAATTTTTCAAATTTGTATATCATTAAGAGAATTTTCTGGTTTTTCAAACAGTCTTTCATCATGGAAAGAGAAATGCTTCTTTTTTTTTTTGTATGTGTGTGTACTGTCAAAGTGTAAAAATACTTGCCGATATTACACTAAGACAAATGAAAGATACACGAACATTCCTTTATCTTTTCTTTCTCTAGCAAAGCACTCTGTCTATTTGTAAAAGAATTCTTCTCTAAATGGGATACAAACTGAAAATACTTAGTACTTTATCAATAAAACACTTTTTACTGACACAGATCATCAGTAATTTCAAGGATTTTTTTAACAATTAATTTAGTCAAATAATTTCTTACATTGGTGAAAGGACAGGCCACACATCTAGAGAGAAGTACATGGTGGGTACATTATTTATTGGCTAGAAAGAGGGCATATAAAGTTGAACCAGGCAAATTTCAACTCAGACATAGAGAATAGGACAAAACAAAAAAGAAAAAGAAAACAAAATTGCAAGGTAATTAATCCAATATTTTACTGAATCTGCTAATTTATTGTTCTTTGACCATGTCAAATATCAAATTTTAGTTAATGACTAACAAGCTGAGAGGAGTGTGTCAAACTACTGGTCAATTGCTTATATGTCATCAATAATTCTTATCAACTCTGCACATTTAGCTGTCGGTAAAAGTCACAGGTACTTAAAGATTATGTTTTCAGGCAACTGAAAATCTATAAAATTGGTTTCAAATTGTGGTACAAGGCAGAAATTTCAAGAGAGGGGTTAAGTTGATTATGTTGGCCTCAGTACTGAGCTAATAGTTATTTTATTGACCCCTATAACATGGGAGGCAAAGCTGATCTCAATGGAATCTGAAAGCAGAACATAAAGATGGGTGAAATGCCACTAAGCATTTTGCCTGGCATGCTAATGATTCTGCCAACATGTCATCTCAATGGAGACCTGTAATATTAGCTTCAAATTTTGGCACAGGCCAACAATTTTAGGGGAAGGGTTTAAGTCGATTACATTGATCCCAGTACTCAACTCGTTCTTTTTTTATCGACCCTGAAAGGATGAAGGGCAAAGACAACCTCAGCAAAATTTAGACTTAGAATATGAAGACAATATGAAATGCTGCTAATCATTTTGCCCAGATAGCTAACGATTCTGCCAGCTTGTTGCCTCAATGAGAACTGCAATTTATATGTGCTTCATTATCCTACTTGGGATGAATTTAAGCTGTTCTATGTAATTGGGACTCAACAAAAATGATATATTTTATGCCTGTTTAAACACTTGTTTGCATTCTTAACAAAATTAGATGGCTATTTCTTTTTTATAAGCAGAGAGTGGCACACGAGTGGCTGTGTGGTACGTAGCTTGCTTACCAATCACATGGTTCCGGGTTCAGTCCCACTGCATGGCACCTTTGGCAAGTGTCTTCTACTATAGCCTCGGGCTGACCAAAGCCTTGTGAGTGGATTTGGTAGACAGAAACTGAAAGAAACCCATCATATATATCATCATCATCATCATCATATATATATATATATATATATATA
>NC_068990.1:73874386-73880895 GCF_001194135.2 Octopus bimaculoides
ATATGTATGTATGTGTGTTTGTGTGTCTATGTTTGTCCTCCCCACCATTGCTTGACAACTGATGCTGGTGTGTTTACGCCCCTGTAATTTAGCGGTTCGGCAAAAAGAGACCGGTAGAATAAGTACTAGGCTTACAAAGAATAAGTCCTGGGGTTGATTTTCTCGACTAAAGGCGGTGCTCCAGCATGGCCACAGTCAAATGGCTGAAACAAGTAAAAGAGTAAAGGGAGAGTGATAAAACCCTGTCTTGAATTTGAACTCATGAAACGAGCTGTTCACTTGACAATGTTGTCCTGGATATGAAAATTGAGAAGATATCAACCACAAGTAGGCCATAAGTAATTAGTATAGACAGTAACATTCAGAAAATGAAACAATATGCTAAAATCTGCCTTTGAAACTAAATAAAATTTAACAGAGCTTAAAGTAGTGTGAAACAAAAGTTCTGTATGAATTCATTAGACCTTTGTATAGATATACCAAAATTCATGATGCAACAAACAATATGTATGAGATACTGAAAAAAAAATAGTATATATAAATGATAGTGACAATCATTTTGAGATCTAGAGTAAGTAAAATCAAATTAGAAGTTTGACAGCAAACAGCTGTATCCATTAAGTATAGAATATATTAAATTAAGCAATGTTACCAATTGCAGAGTCCATAATGTCTATTATTGGAATTTTAAACTTCTCATATGGTTTTCATCAAATAAATTTAACTGTCCTCTTTAAAGTTAAGGTATCTAGATACAACTACCAAATACCATTGGCATCATCACCACTGCCGACCACCACTACCACCTACACCACCACCTACACCACCACCACCACCACCACCACTACCACCACCACCACTACCACTTCCACCACCATCACCACAAATCACCACCACCAGACCACCAATCACCAGACCACCACCACCACTATCATCTTCATCATTATCGTCGTTGCTGTGGTCATCATCATCATCCTTATCATTAGCAACATGATCAACATCATCATTATAATCATCATTAGTCCCCCTCCTCCCCCTCCTCTTCAATGTCATTGTCATCGTTGTGGTTGTCATCACCATAGATGCCATCATTGTCACTGTCATTTCATTAGCTTTGTTAGTTGCCCTCATTGTCCTTATCGTAAATGTAATTAACAACAACAATATCATCACCATTATAATAGTTCTTTCTGTTTTGTTTTGTTTTTTAATCTCTGTTGATACGAGTTGAATCAGTGTACGTAACTTAATATCATGAAGCTGACTTCAATTGTATAGCATTCTATCTGATATATGATATACGATGTCCACACTTAACACAACTAAAATATTCATTCCAGAGACATCTATGCTACTACTACTACTACTACTACTACTACTACTACTACTACTACTACTACTACTACTACTACTACTACTACTAAGTCGGGAACGTCTTTTTACAAGATCTCATAAATTATTGACACATGCATGGTTGTGTGATTAAGTTTATTTTCACAACTCACATGATTTCTGGTTCAATCCCAATGCCTGAAACCCTTAAAGAAATGTCTTTTACTACAGTCTTAAAGTCAACAAAAGCCTTGTGAACAAATCTTTGGTCACAAAAACAAGAATGTCTCACTTGACCAAAATAACCAAATGTTCCTCAGCTTAGGATTTCAAGAGTAAAGAAGGACACATTATATAATGTTCCAGATACGGATATCTTTAAAAAGATGGCTTTGTCAACCAATGGTATCATAAGGAATGCTGGCTGAATCGTACATCACTGGACGAAATGCTTTCTTTTGTTCTGAGTTCAAATACAACTAAGGTCAGCTTATATATGTGTATATATATATATATAATATATAGATTTGGTGTAGGAGTGGCTGTGTGGTAAGTAGCTTGCTTACGAATCACACGGTTCTGGGTTCAGTCCCACTGCTTGGCACCTTGGGTAAGTGTCTTCTACTATAGCCTCGGGCCGACCAAAACCTTGTGAGCGGATTTGGTAGACAGAAACTGAAAGAAGCCCATTGTATATATGTATGTATATATACATATATATGTATGTGTGTATATGTGTTTGTGTGTCTGTGTTTGTCCCTCCAACATCACTTGACAACCGATGCTGGTGTTTACGTCTCCGTAACTTAGCAGTTCAGCAAAAGAGACCGATAGAATAAGTACTAGGCTTACAAAGAATAAGTCCTGGGGTCGATTTGCTCGACTAAAGGTGGTGCTCCAGCATGGCCACAGTCAAATGACTGAAACAAGTAAAAGAGTAAAAGAATATATATTATATGCATATATGCCCAAGGTGCTGCACAATGAGATTGAACACAAAAGCATATGGTTGTGAAGTGAATTTCACTTCCTAACCACACAGCCATACCAGTGTCCTTATTTACATTTTACAGACATCTCCACCACCCCAATTTTCATGTGCTACAAAATTAAACAACTCTTTCAGAGAAAGAGTTTCTGTCTATCTATCTATTTATCTATCTATCTATCTATCTATCTAACTATATATCTGTCTGTCTGTCTGTACGTATGTATGTTTGTGTATTTATGTATATATGTATGCATATATATATATATATATATATATATATGTATGTATGCTTTTATGTATGAATGTATGTTTGTGTGACAGGTTTCTTTCTGTTTCCATCAACCAAATCCACTTATAAAACTTTGATTGGTCTGGAGTTCTAGTAAAAGTCTCTTGCTCAAGATACCACACAATGGAATTGAACACAAAACCTCGTATCTTATTGTTGGATTAAGCTTGAGTATTTTGTCAATGTTTCATTATTGTTCAATTTTTATAACAGTTTGCAATAAACCAAAGACTTAAAATATATTGTTACTGCACTGAAGACATGGAAATGTTGTTTTGATTTTTCTGTTTTTTTTTTTTAAACTGATTTGGTTTGTACATTGAGTAGCTTATGTGGTGATATACAACTTCAATCAGTGATTATTGTTATTGTATATCTCCAATCAAATCTTAAGCACAAGCAGAACATGAAGCCATGATACATAGAGAGATAGCTGATTAAATGAATCAAATACTCAATGTCTCTAGCTGTTTGTAGCTGTGCTGAGCTCACATTTATACCACTAAATGTACTCTGAACAATGAAAAGTAAAAACAAACATGAGATAATTGCTTCAAAGAAAATAAAGATGTTTCAGAGAGATTTAGCTGCTACTTTTAAAACAATCATGTGATTATATACAATTGTATTTTATTTATAATGCACTTTCTATTATACTTATATTTTGGTATGGGTAAATATATTTCTAAAACACTTGTGTAGTTCTAAAAAGAAATTCACTTTTCTTGCTATTGTTATCTTTGATTAATTATTGTCTAATTTCCTGTGAGATGTTTTAAGAAAATACTTACTGGTGTTTAGACATAGGGAGGTTGAACATTTCTTGATTAAGTTTATTCAAAATTCAACAAGAAGATATAGTAATCAGCATGACATGGCACAGAAGTCACAGTTGTAAAGTACTTTAAGTAAGAATTGGAACACAAATATATTGCAACAGGCTCATGCATGCACACACACACACACACACACATAAATGCTTGCATATGCACTAACAAATCTATATCAGATGTGTGTATACATGTATATGTGCATATGAATGTATATGTATGTGCACATATATATGTGTCGTCAAGCTCGCACGAACTTTCTTCATCTCTCTTCCTTCCAGTTCGTCGCTTCACAGCATTCAGTATAGACATATATATTTCACGTCTGGCTGTATAGCCTTTCTTGTTTATTTTCACTGTTTTGTTTTCCTGTCTTGTTTTCTGTCCACCACTACATTCCTCCACGTTACAAATTTAATTTGTGGTCCGTCGGAAGAGCCATTCTAACAATGCATCCTGCCCTAACTCTTCAAAACGCTTAGTTTTAGAATGGTGGCAGCTGATGAAGGAAATGTTCTCTATGTGACCTGTGTGTTTTCTGTACTCTGTTTATCATTTTGTCCATGTATTTTTGCAACGTCCTGTACCCAGATAGGCATCTATATATACATGTAGATGGAGGTATGTACATACATGTACGTATATATGCATGTACTCATATATTATTTATATATATATATATGTGTGTGTGTGTGTGTGTGTGTGTGTGTGTGTGTGTGTGTGTGTATGTGTATGTGTGTGTAGATTCAAAAATTAAACAGCAGCAAAACAAACAGCAAATGGAAAATTCACAAACAAGGCATGGACCTGCCCTTTCTTCCTCTGTTACCAGTCATTACATTTTCACATCTTTAATGATAATATTGTTAATTTTGGGCGGTGTCAACAGCGA
This sequence comes from Octopus bimaculoides, assembly GCF_001194135.2. Lineage (NCBI taxonomy): Eukaryota > Metazoa > Mollusca > Cephalopoda > Octopoda > Octopodidae > Octopus > Octopus bimaculoides. Next base: position 73,878,721 of record NC_068990.1, read on the forward strand.
AAAGCTGCTGGGATTAGTGAGTGTACATTGATGACAATAGTGAAAGCAAATACGATTACAACACATGTATAAATGTAAATATACAAACAAAATAGATCATACATTATACATACAAAATAAAGGCTGTGGAGCTTTGAGACAAGACATGGCATGAGTATGCAACGGATATTGTCCTATAGGACTGGAAAGATGAGAGGCAAAAAAGAAAAAAAAAGAAAAACGAATAGTGGAAAAAATAAACCCAAAGTTGAAAGTAGAAAACACAAGAGGTCAGAAGAAGCATGATTGAAGAACTCAGTAAAAAGAAAAAAAGAAAGTTAAAAAGGGAATGGTCATGAATTATGTGGTAGTCGGAGGAGAGTGAAAAATGCAGAGGATGGAGAGACAGAGAAAGGTAAGTATATATCATCATCATCATCATTATCATCGTCGTCATCGTGGTCGTTGTCTTCATCACCATCATCATCATTTAACATCCATTTTTTTATGTAAGCATGGGTTGGACAGTTTGACAAGAGCTTACCAGTTGAAGGGCTGTTTAGGCTCCATGTCAATTTTGGCATAGTTTCTATGGTTAGATGCCCTTCCTAATGTGAACCACTTTACAGAGTGGACTGAGTGTTTTTACACAGTACCAGCATGGGTGATTTTTATGTGGCACCAGCACCTATGAGCCCTCAAGACTAAAGATGCTCAGATAGAGAGGATTGCAGGGGATAAGCCTGTATGCAAGGGCAACCAAGCTTTTACTTAGCTTGATGTGTCTTTTCAAGCACAGCAAACCGTCAGGTATCTTGGTCCCCTGTCATCCCCTCTGTGAGTCCCAACATCTGCAGATCCTCCCTCACCACTTCGTCCATGTCTTCCTGGGTCTACCCCTTCCATATGTTCCCTCTACAATTAGAAATCAACACCTCTTGATACAACTGTCTTCATTCATACACATTACATGGCCACACCAGTGCTGTCTTCTCTCTCGCATGCTACATCTGATACTATGTATGCTCGGTTTTTCTCTCAGATCACATTCTGTCATATATGTGCTCTGATATTACCCATCCAGTGAAGCATACTGGCTTCATTTCTAGGGTCTCTCTTTCTGAGTGAAAGGCAGATTGTTTGATGCCTGTGTGCAAACAGCTATGCTGTATGGCAGTGAAACATTGGCTATGACAGCCAAGGACATGCATAGGCTTGAGAGAAATGAAGCCAGTATGCTTTGTTGGATGTGCAATGTCAGTGTGAATGTTTGACAGAGTGTAATAATCTTGAGAGAAACGTTAGGCATAAGAGGAATCAGATGTGGTGTGCAAGAGAGATGACTGCACTGGTATGGTCATGTGATGTGTATGGACGAGGACAGCTGTGTAAAGAAGTGTCGATCTCTAGCTGTGGAGGCAATCTGTGGCAGAGGTAGACCCAGAAAGACATAGGACAAGGTGGTGAAGAATGATCTTTGAACTTTGAGCTTCACAGGGGCAATGGCTTGTGACCGAGACCTTTGGTGGTGTGTTGTGCTTGAGAGGACCTGTCAAGCCAAGTGCACCTGTGCTGGTGGCACGTAATGAACATCTTTTGAGTGTTGGGTCTCATGGAGGCAGTGTAGCTGATATACTTTTGAGCATTGGGCCTGACAGAGGCAAAGTGGGTGAGTTCCTTTCAAGCACTGGGCCTCATGGAGGCAACGTAGCTGAGTTCTTTTTGAGTGTTCAAGTGTTGGGTCTCATGGAGACGAGATGACTCAGTTCTTTGTGAGCGTTGGGCCACATGGAGGCAAAATGACTGAGTTCCTTTCAAGTGTTGTGCCTCACCAAGGCAATGAACAAAGCCTCTGGCATTATATTGTACTTAAAAAGACCCATCAAGCTGAGCAAAATCACAGTTGTGACAGATACCGGTGTCATACAAATGGTACCTGTGCCAGTGACACATAAAACACTCATTACACTCTCAGAGTAGTTGGTGTTAGGAAAGGCATCCAGCTGTAGAAAACTGTGCCAAATCAGACTGGAGCCTGGTGCAGCTTTCCAATGTATTAGCCCAATCAAACCGTCCAACCCATGCCAGCATGGACAACAGACGTTAAATGATGATGAGGATGATGATGATGATGATGATGAAATATATATATATGTGTGTGTGTGTGTGTGTGTGTGTGTGTGTGTGTGTGTGTGT
>NC_068990.1:73881202-73882071 GCF_001194135.2 Octopus bimaculoides
TTGAGCGTGGCCGTTGCCAGTACCGCCTGACTGGCCTTCGTGCGGGTGACATGTAAAAGCACCCACTACACTCTCTGAGCGGTTGGCGTTAGGAAGGGCATCCAGCTGTAGAAAATCTGCCAAATCAGATTGGAGCCTGGTGTAGCCATCTGGTTTCACCAGTCCTCAGTCAAATTGTCCAACCCATGCTAGCATGGAAAGCGGACGTTAAACGATGATGATGTTGATGATGATGTGTGTGTACATATAAATTTTAAAAAATGGAACAAGAATAAAATGGATGACAATGAAACCATATGGACAGATGGATGATACAAGGATGGACAGGAAAACCAGGACAGAAAATATGTGGCCATCTATTCATCAGTCAAGATTCCAGTTATCACTACAGTTTCGGCTTGTTACACTTGAGACTGGTCAAAATTGGTAGGCCCCAAAAATCTAAGCTAAGGACATTAAATTTCTGGAAGAAAGCGAGTGAATATGTGTGACAATACAAACAAAAAAAAAAAGAGAGAAAATGGAGAAACCGTTACAAGATTATAAATACAAACAAAAAGAATAACAACAGGTGACTTGCGACTAAAAGGACAAGTTAAGTTAAGCTGGCATATACATATAAATGTGTGTGTGTGTGTGTGTGTGTGTGTATCTATCTATCTATCTATATATATATATATATATATATTATTTTGTTTAAAAGATTTCTAACACTGTCTGTTTTTTATGTTTTATTTATATTCCTGCAGAACTAATGTGGGGTATAGAATATGGAATATACAATATATAATATAATATACAATATACAATATAAAATAAAATAAAATAAAAATGGATGGCACCATGAAAGAAAGTATTGAATGTAAATG
>NC_068990.1:73884390-73885480 GCF_001194135.2 Octopus bimaculoides
TATATATATATATATATATATATATGTGTGTATATACATACATATATAGATAAAAATGTGAGCATTCCTGAGTATGCATAAAATGACATCAAAGCAACTATAGATACATGCATTTCCTTTTGCTATGTGCTGGTTTGCTAATATATCTACAATATGAAGAGGCTGTGTCATTTTCATTGGTACAAGGAGGGGATATTTAGAAGTGGTGTTATTGATAAAAGCAATAAAATTAGAGATATTGCCATAAATATATTTAAGAGTCTGTATCTATGTTCACACACACACACACACACGTACACACACACACACACATGCATATGTGAAAAGACACACACGGTATCTGTGATTTCTGACACAAAAGTTCAGTACATATGATGACTAGTTGACACAATCTTTAGTTAGATTTGTATATTCTGTCATGACAGTCATATATACGAAATCTTTCATTATTAACCAACTAATAGAATATGTGTAATGTCTTTTTATTTTTTCCTGTATTCTGTAGTTACTTATTATTATTATTATCATTATCATTATTATTAGTGTTGTTGTTGCTGTTGTTGTTGTTGTTATTATTATTGCACTTGTATCGAATGCGAAATACCTACTGATAATAAAGGTTATATATGAACATAATATTATAGTTTTCCCATACAAACATACATTCACAAGAGTAGAGAAATTAAAGTTTGTACGTGTGTGTATGTATATAAATACATACAACTGTATGTCTAAATAAAGGTATACACATGTATGCGTATCTGTGTGTGTGCGTGCGTGTGCATGTGTATACATACATATATAGTCTTTTATTCTTTTATTTGTTTCAGTCATTTGACTTCGGCCATGCTGGAGCACAGCCTTTAGTCAAACAAATCGACCCCAGGACTTATTCTTTATAAGCCTAGTGCTTATTCTATTGGTCTCTTTTTGCTGAACCACTCAGTTATGGGGATGTAAACACACCAGCATCGGTTGTCAAGCAATGGTGGGCAGGGACAAACAGAGACACACAAACATACATACGTCCCCCCACACACATACATACATATATATACGTATACATATACATATACATATACATATATAT
>NC_068990.1:73886825-73892364 GCF_001194135.2 Octopus bimaculoides
TTGATCTTCTTTATATTATGCTTTTTTTTTTGTATACCTTAATTTATGAGTTCCCTGCAGATTGTTTGAAAACATTAAGGCTTTCAAATCCATCATGAATGGTTTTTAAACTCCTATATTTTTTTTTTTTTGTACAAATTGATGTAAGTGTGTGTGTGTGTATGTTGCTGCTTATTTATTCTAAGCATGGCCAATATGATTGGTGTAAGCATTACCATTGCTGTTTTAATTTTTTCCAGCTAGAATTATTCATCATCACCACAACCATTGCTGCCATCAGCACAAACATCACCACTTCCGCTGCCAGTGTTACCACAACCACCATCACCGCCACTGCCACTGCCGTCACCACCACCACCACCACCACCATCACCACTGCTGCCACCACCACCACCATTGCTGCTGTCACCATTTCCATAGGTGGCACTGGTGACACAGTATTGTGCTAGCTCCATCATTTGATTCTCAGAAGAGAAGTGGTTGATAAAAGTGCCAAACATTTTATTTGAATTTAATTTTTGTGCTTATCCTCACTTATGATCTAAATTTTGGATAATGAACTGAAAGAATATAATCACAAATGTAAGTAGCTAAAATGGAGGTACTTTGAAGGATGTCTGAAGAATGCATAGCACTCAGATACAAAAAAAGGTAGCTTAGAATATTATTTTATTTAAGTGACAAAAAAAAATTTTTTTACAATACTGTTACTCAGAGTTTCATATGACCATTTGTTAGAGACTTGTGATAATTCAAAATTATTATTATCTGTATTCTGTTTTATCACAGCGAGTGGCTGTCTGGTAAGAAGCATGCTTGTTAGCCATATGGTTCCAGGTTCAGACCCACCACGTGGCACCTTGGGCACGTGTCTTTTGCTATAGCCACATGCCAACCAGAACCTTGTGAGTAGATGTGGTAGCCAGATAAACCGAAATAGGCCTGTCATATATATATATATATACACACCGGAGTAAGCACATAAATGTGAAACAAGGTGGAAAAAAAGAGTACTCAAATACCAGAGGTAGAGTAATATGCTTTATTTAAAAGCAGCAGAAATATAACAAAAGCTGTTACTCAGAGTTTCACGTTCCCATTCATTGGATAGTTTTGTTAAAAAACTCTGAGTAACAGCTTTTGTTATATTTCTGCTGCTTTTAAATAAAGTATATATATAGGCGCAGGAGTGGCTGTGTGGTAAGTAGCTTGCTTACCAACCACATGTTTCCGGGTTCAGTCCCACTGCGTGGCACCTTGGGCAAGTGTCATCTACTATAGCCTCGGGCCGACCAAAGCCTTGTGAGTGGATTTGGTAGACGGAAACTGAAAGAAGCCCATCGTATATATGTATATATATATATATACATGTGTGTGTTTGTGTGTCTGTGTTTGTCCCCCCAACATCGCTTGACAACCGATGCTGGTGTGTTTACGTTCCCGTAACTTAGCGGTTCGGCAAAAGAGACCGATAGAATAAGTACTAGGCTTCCAAAGAAGAAGTCCTGGGGTCGATTTGCTCGACTAAAGGGGGTGCTCCAGCATGGCCGCAGTCAAATGACTGAAACAAATAAAAAAGAGTAAAGAGAATATATATATATATATATATATGCATTTGTGTTTCTGTGTTTGTTCCCCAACCATCGCTTGACAACCGGTGCTGGCATGTTTACATCCCGTAACTTAGTGGTTTGACAAAAGAACTGATAGAATGAGTACTAGGCTTACAAAGAATAAGTTGACTAAAGGTTGTACTCTAGCATGGCCTCAGTCAATTGGCTAAAACAAATAAAAGAAATAAAATACATATGTATATTGTTTTTAGACCACTTTTGGTCATGAATGATCATGGGATTGCACCTAGAAAGTTCTCCTCTGAAACACAAGTCCACGCAAGGTTGTTTATGGAAGACCAGCAGTCATCCATGCATACCAGCCTCTTCTCTCCACACCACCAATGTTATTCAAGGCGAAGGCCAATACAGTTTGTCACCAGTGAAGTTGCAACTCATTTCTACAGGTGATTGAACAGGAGCAATGTGAAATAAAGTGTTTTGCTAAAGAACACATGTGGCCCAGGAATGTGAGCCCTACACTCCACCCACTGAGCCATGTGCCTTCACACATGAATGTAATGTATATGTGTAAGTATATGCATATATGTGTGTGTATATATATATATACATACATACATACATATATATATATATATATATATATATATATATACATACACAGATGCACATACATGTATGTATGCATGTGTATAGAGAGGGAGGAAGAGAGAAGAGGAGAGAGAATGAGAGGGAGAGAGAATGAGAGGGATAGAGAACATTCATTGGAGAGGAAAATAATATAATGGACGATTATTTCTTAAAATCTTTTTCTGGCTTAAAAGGAATAAACCTGGATACACCTTCATCCAACAATAAATATTTAATTCAAGCTAATATGAATAGAGCTATTTATTTGTTATTTTGGACAAAGACATTTACTAAAATTAACAATCTACTTACTGTTAGAACAATTTCAGAAGAATTAAGGAAGGTAACACTTCAACGTAAAGTTAATCCTAACAAATTAATTTCTGAAGCAAATCTATCAACAGAAACTATCCCATTTCACCACTTAAAAGAATTTTACCTCAGCTTATATCTATAGAACTTTAAAAATCTTCAAATATCATAATCCTCTGTTGCCCATAAATTTGAAAATAAATTCACTCACAGAGAACTTCGTTAAAGAAATGGATAATTATATATTTTACACTTTTACAAGAGATCTGTACACTATATATTCATCGGATAAGTTTTTATATTCTGCCTACCACAAGAAACCGACCAAGTATGTAGCAATAAGCAATAACCATTTATGGATATACAAATATTTTCAAAGAACACGTATGATATAATAAATTCACCAATAGACTCAATAAATACAGCAGACACTACGCCAAGCAAATACAAATTACACCATAAATTTTATTACATGAATCAAATGCACCCAGACTATAGAATACTTGAATCCATTATGAAAAACTCATCAAAACTTACAATCCACTCATAAAGTATCGATGATAATAAGTTAGAAAGAAAATACAAACACTGAAACTCTTTTCTACAAGAAACCACAACCCTGTAACCTACTAAATAATCTTCTGATTCTACAAACTTATGTCTAAACAGGAAAGCAGTAAAGATATTGACTAGCTGTTACACTCAATATACAGGCTTTTCCTATCTTCTGTCAATAAATATAAAGGATGTGAAACACTACTGTCTTTATTTACTACTCTCTTGTTAAATTTACCCTGAAGAAGGACTTAGTTTGAAGTACTGAATATTACACATCTCACAACAATTTTGTATACATTATATATACCCTGCGTTTCAAATTATTAACGATGTAACAATTTACTCGTTGAAATTCAATGACATTTCCACAGAATGATGGCAACAGTTATATGTGCATGATGTGCAAAAAAAAAAATCTCAGGTTTTGCCCAAGTGTAAACAAACCACATGGTTTCCCCGAACTTTCAGTGTTCCAAATTATTAATGAATGGTCTGATAATTGAGTAATTATGCATTGTAAATGTTCTTCAGAGAAATCTGTTATTACTTCTGAACTTGCAAAAGAAATATCCAAAATAATTGGCAGATATCACCAAACTGTGAAAACATTGTTACAGTTACTATGAAGATACATAAGAAAGCCGACAAGGATCAGTTGAGGACTGTTTCTCAATGTTCTCTGTCACGAACTAAGCGTGAAGCATTAACGAACCCAGGTTTTACAAGTGGAGAACTTTTCAAGCACCTTGCTGAAACAACTGCATCCAGAACTACTTAATGTCGTCTCCTGAAAAAGGTCTCTAAACCAGTGGCATCAGTTAAAAGACCTCCTTTAAACAAAATATACCTACAAAATCGTCTGAAACGAACAGAAGATAACATGAAGGTCAACTTTTCAAAAGTTTTGTTTCTGGACGAAACTTGTGCTATCCTTAATGGACCTGATGGCTGGGGCAAGTGATGTGCTGTAAATGGATGAGATCGTCATCAATACTTGATACCTCGACAAGTGGGAGGAGGCATCATGATTTGCACAGATACTATTGGAAATATTATGGTTGGTCCTTCAAAAATGCCTGACAGTATTAAAATGACTGCAGATACTTACATAGCCTTTCTGAGGGAGCATCTTGGACATTGCTTAAAAAAGCAAAAGATCACCTTCAAGACAACCATAATTTTCATGCAACATAATGCATCCTCGCACTCAACGAAGGGAACTTACAAAGTATCTGCAACAAATAGGCTTTTGCAGACCTCGGAAGATGAAGCGACCTTCTCATTCCCCTACTTAAACCCAAGAGAAAACTTTTGAAGTATTCTAAAATGACGAGTTTACTAGAATGGGTGCTAGTTTAGGAGCAAGAATGAACTGTGGTGGGCAATAGTGGATGTATCTTGTGGTATAACATCAGAAGCGATCCAGAAACTAGATTGTTCCATTAACCAGTGCCTTTTCCAACTTACTTCAAACACATCCTCATATATCCCTTATTAACCAGCTTACCTATCGTATTTTAATGCTGTTTATTTCTTTATTTCTATTTCTTCCATGTTTATGACTGTATGTGTTTTAATTTCAGAGTGTACAACAAACAATTAAATGAGTATTTTCTTGTTTACATGAGTTTTAGTTACACCTCGCTAGTAATTTGAAACTGAAAGTTTATGTAAATTGAGTAGATGGCCGTAGTTTCTGTGTTGTTTTACAGAATCTCACGTTTTTTTTTACACACGACACACATATTGCTGTTGTCGACATTCTGTGAAAATCTCCTTGTATTCAAATAAGTAGGTTTTAAATACAATAAAAAATGTTACACCGTTAATAATTTGAAATGTTGTGTGTGTCTGTGTGCGTGTGTGTATATATACATACATACATATATATATATATGTGTTATATGCATGCACATACGTACACCGATATATATGTGGGTGGGTGGGTGTATGTATGTGTGAGTATAGTGTTTGTGTTTGTGTGTGTGTGTGTATGTAATTCTCTGAATTTGGGAGGTGAGAGCTAATCAATTACATTGATCCCCGGTTTTCAGTTGGTACATATTTCATTGACACTGAAAGGATGAAAGGAAAAGTCATTCTCTGGAATTGAATGAAATGCTGCTGAACATTTTGTCTGACATGCTAATAATTCTGTTTACTAACTGCCTTAATAATAATAATAATAATAATAATAATAATAATAATAATAATAATAATAATAATAATAATAATAATAAAATACTGTACAAATACAGCATTACAGAAAAAGACTTACCTGAGGCAAAAGAAAAACTAAAGCAAGACATCCTTGCCAAAGCACAGAGGATCCGCCGGTATGAGAAACGCCAACGTTTCTTTGAACAAAACAAACAGTTCAAATCCAACCCCAAAAAACTCTACCAAGAACTGGGTAAAAATAAAATAGACATTACTTCAGCACCAACAGCAGAAGAACTAGAGAA
>NC_068990.1:73892931-73896826 GCF_001194135.2 Octopus bimaculoides
AAACCACAGCACATACCCAAGGCGCACAGAGCTGTGCTCGGTAGTGAAGTGAAAGCACGTTATAAAAATAAAACTACTGAATAATAATAATAATAATAATAATAATAATAATAATAATAATAATAATAATAATAATAATAATAATAATAATAATAATAATAATCCTTTCTTCTAGAAACACAAGGCCTGAAATTTGGGGGAAGGGATTAAGTCAATTACATCGACCCCCAGTGTGTAACTAGTACTTAATTCATCAACTCTGAAAGGATGAAATGCAAAGTCGACCTTGGCAGAATTTGAACTCAGAATGTAGAGACAGATGAAATGCTGTTAAGCATTTTGCTCAGCGTACTAACAATTCTGCCAGCTCACTGCCTTAATAATAATGATAATGATAATTTCAAAATTTGGCACAAATCCAGCAATGTCCAGGGTGGGGTAAGTTAATTATATTGACCCCAGTGATCAACTGGTACTTATTTTTATCGCCCTACCCCTACCCCACCAAAAGGATGAAAGGTATCGTCAGCTTCAACAAAATTTGAACTCAGGACATAAAGAAGTATGAAACACTGCTCAGCATTTTGCCCAGAGCAGTAACAATTCTGCCAGCTCACCACCCTGTTTCTTGCAAAGGTGCAAATGTTTGATATTTGCAATCAAGGGTGGTTAGTCAATTATATTGACCTCAGTACCTGACTCATTTTATTTTATCACTAATGTTATATGTTTTATGCAGCTAAGACAAGAACCTCATAAAAATTATTGCTTTTAATTCCCTTTAATTCTATAGGTATAGAAATATATCAGCTAAAAGAAAGAATACATTATGAAAATCTTTTTTAAGTATTGTTTAAGTATTCACAACCAAAAGGAATCTTACAATGCTGTGCCAGGATTCCTTGTCCCCCTTTATCTTTGAGTGGTTTACTTTTTCTGCCAATAACATCAAAATAGTTAAGTAAACTTTCTCCTCTATTTTGGAAGTCTCCAAAATATAAGTCTGACATGGCCTATTGTTCATGGTAATAGTAGTAGCCAGCCAAGCCTACTCTGCATCAGCAATAACTGTTGAGATAGATGGATTTTGTCTATAAATTGGTATCATGCTCATGTTATGAGATGTTCTAAGTCATTATAAGAATCCGTGTGATTGAGAAGTTCCTTTCTCATAGTCCAGGTTTTTGTTCCTTAGAGGAGAATGCTCTGTATATGAGGATAATCAAAACACAAGCAACAAAAATGCAAGCAGTGAGAATAAGGACTGTAAAGTTAGAAATGTTTAGAATATAAGGTATGAAGATAGACCTACCACATGCACAACAAATAAGATAAAAATACACAACTATTCAAACCACCTACAGAATACTGACCAACAAAAGCCAAACCAAGAATAACATGATGAAAATATGAATATATGAAAAAAATGAGATAAATTCAAGTGTAGAAAATTCTAAATATGGAAATTATAAATATGACAATAATATAAAAATGGAAATAGTTAAAGAATTAAAATCGATAAGAGATCTTATAGCCCAGTGAAATACTCTTCCAAAAATAAAACTTAATGATAGAATAACAACAATGAAAAGCACAAAAACTGGCCATCACATACTTAATGAAAATAGATGCAAACATCAACATCATTGTGATGAACGAAACCACATTGGAAAATTTTTGAGGAGATAGAAAATAATATAAAAATAACTGTTAATCCTTAACGAAACCGATGGGAAATTAAAACAAACAAGCAAAGAAAATTCAAGTGAATTAAAAGCAGAGACAAATACTTAAGAAAAGAATATAATCAGAGAAAAGTAGCAGGGATCAAAGAACCTATAAAACAAGAGATCCTTATTAAATCACAAAGAACCCATCCTTTTCAAATCCACCTAAGCAATTCCACCAAGAAATAGATACTGGAAAATAGAAATTAGTGTATTGCCAATAGCAAGAGAACAATAATAATTTGAGTAGGAGTACAAACAGTGAAAGAATCACAATAAGAAGTGAATGCTTAAAACAAATGAAGCACATGGACTGAGAAAGAAGTCCAAGTATTACAAATAACAATATATAACAAGAAGTAGCTGGAAGGCATCAGGAATTAATAAAATTCAGATTTCTTGTACGCATGATGTACTGGCAAAAATACTTAATGACCTATTGAAAGAGATGAAACAATACCTGAGTAGTTAAGGAGAAAATGATCTTAATCCCAAAGAACAGCAAACACTAGAGATTATGGACCCATATTCTGTCTTTTTATAGCCAGAGGTGTTGCAGACGAAAAATAATTACAAAAAATGAAACAAAAGAGCTCAATTTCAGAATAACAATGGTGAGGTGCCTAGACTCAAATGATTGTAAAGATTAATTGTTAATTTACATAACCAACGATTGATGACTAGAGAGGAAGTAAGAAGAATCTGTGCATGAAACTGATTGACTACCTGAAGGATTTTGACTGTATTCTCTACATAAATAATAATGAGTGAACACATAAAACATAAGACAAAAATGGGAAAATCAGTCAGTTGATACAAACAAAGAAAGGAACAATAAAACGAATCCTATCCCTTCTATTTTGCCTGGTGTTCACATCTTTAATGTGATAATATACTAAACAACATCAGGCTTGGATAAAAATGCTTTGTGGAGTACCATTAATCATAGTTTACATATGGGTGACCTCAAGCTGCATACTGAAGATAATAAACAACTAGAAACTCTGCTACAGAAAGTGCACAATTTCATAGGAGGAATTTATATAAAAGGTTTGAAAAATTCATCAAAATCATCCTTGTATTTAAGAAAATAAATAAACATTGTTAATATCATGTTAGAGGAAGAAACAGAAGGAAGAGAATTAGATCCAAATCAAGTTTGTGAATACTAACGAATGAAACCTATATAAAAAAAAAGAAAACAGGTAAGAAAGATATTACAGGTGCATTAGGTTAATAATTAAATGCAAAATTAAGGTAATAGGTATTTATACTCTAGCTGTTGCAGTCATAAACTTATTATGTTCTTAAATGAATGCTAATTGAATTATTGAATTAAAAAGGAGAGATAGGGAAACAAGAACAATAATGTATTTTTTAGAATGCGACTAGTAAAATCAGATACATGATTAGTTTATTAAACTCTACTTCATGTGTAGAAGCTTTCTGTAGCTAGAAACTTATTAGAGATAATTTAGAATAGGATTAGAAAAATAACTAGTAAAAAAAGCATTGGGAAACATACAAATAGTAAAAATAGCTCAATAAAATGCAAAAAAAAAAAAGCTACTGTTTTCTCTCATTGAAATAAGCAACAAAAAAGTATAAATATGATGACATGTAAATGTGTAGAGAATGGAGAAAGAGGAAGAGAAATTGACACTAAACACTAAGCTAAAAATTGGCCGATAGATTGTCAGGTTGTCAATATTAAGTCAATAGCAGTAAAAGACTTTGCCTGTTCAATACCTGACATAACTTACCAAAAGTAAAGTGGATAAAAATATCTCAGCACTGGCAAAAACGTGCAAAACTAGAAAGTGAAAATCAAAGGGTGTTTATTATTATTATTATTATTATTATTATTATTATTATTATTATTATTATTATTTTATGTTTGACTTTTGTTTTGCATTTGTACAAGTTGGATCCAAGTCTCACCCAGAGACCTCAAGAGACAACAAGTTAGAAGTTCATGTAGGTGTTATGCCTAGGGTACCATATATTTGGATTTGTACAGTTTTGTTCTAGTGAATGTTTAAGAAACCATAAGAAAATTATGTGTTTGCTTTAAAATTTGAGATCACATAGACAGTATTTTATGTAGGATATGGGCAGTTCCCATGAGCACTATCTTTTGAACTTCAGCCATTTTGGGGTATCCTGGT
>NC_068990.1:73897233-73901008 GCF_001194135.2 Octopus bimaculoides
TGTGCAGCTCTATCATGCCTGTTGAGATACTCTGTATTATTATTATTATTATTATTATTATTATTATTATTATTATTATTATTATTATTATTATTATTATCATCATTATTATTATTATTATTATTATTATTATTATTATTATTATTATTATTATTATTATTATTATTATATAAAAACGAAGCCTTTACACAGGAAACTATTGAAAGCATGTAATGAAGCAAAATACAAAATGTGATAGCCAATTATTCAGAGCTTATGATAAGAAAAGCAATCACACTGCTTCTGGCTACTCAGTTTGAACCTAGAGAGTATATATATGTATAGGCACGGTGGAGTTGGAGCTTTTGCATATTGGAGATTATACCAGTATTATCAAATTATTACAGGCATAAATACACACATGCACACACACACACACACAAAATCCTTTAAAATAATAATATGCCTATATTTAGGGTTTATGTTATTTAACGCACACACTCACGCATCCAGAGGTAAATCAAGGAAAATCAACCAGATATTGCCATTAAAGATGTTCCATAAAGGGAAGTGCTTGCTAACTGAAGTATCAGTCCCATTAGACAATAATGTATCACTGAAAGAAATGGAGAAACTATCCAGATATAATCCAATGTGAGTGTGTCTACTTTTTATGCCATAGGTTTTAGTTACCTGTTCAAATATAAGCATCTAGAAATAGAAATGATAATAGTAATGATGATGATGATGATGATGATGATGATGATGATGATGATCATCATCATCATCATCATCATCATCATCATGATGATCATGATACGATCATGATGAAGATGATAATGATGGTGATGATGATGATGATGATGGCGAGAAGAAGAATGGTTCCAAATTTTGGCACTAAATCAGCAGTTTTAAGGATAGGGTCATCACTGAGAATAATGCGTATAAGATCTGAATAATGTGTATAAGATCTGATGTATAAGATCTGAATAACGTGTATAAGTTCTAATGTATAAGATCTAATGTATAATGTATAAGATCTAATGTATAAGATCTAATGTATAAGATCTGAATAATGTGTATAAGATTTAATGTGTATAAGATTTAATGTGTATAAGATCTTATGGGATTTTACAATCCAGTGTGACTCGGTGATTGATGCTTGAAGACCAGACGTTGTTGTAATGGTTAAGAGGAGAAGGAAAGAAAAAATTATGGATATTGCCATACCTTGGGGTGCATGGGTGGATGACAAAGAGCTGGAAAAGATTGAAATGTACAAGTTACTAACTAGAATATGAAATTGCAAGAATGTGGGCAATGAAGAGAGTAATTGTCCTCCCAGTAGCTGTAGGAGCATTGAGGGCACTAACAACCAGGTTTGAGAAATATTCTGAGAAACTGAAATTGACTTGAGGGTAGAATATGTTCAGAAAACTGTTCTATTGGGGACAGCGAAAATTTTTGAGATCGGTACCCTGTGAGACCTTTGACAAGAGGTTGCTGTCTGCTCGTACAGAATTAACCAGAGCAAGTAAAATCGAGAGCTCTGAGAAGTGAAACGGCAATACTACTACTACTACTACTACTACTACTACAATTACTACTACTACTACTTATAATAATAATAATAGAGCTCAAACTGCAAAGAGTGGCAGAGTCGGAAACTGGCAAAATTCTCTGGGATTTCCCAATCCAAACAGATCAGGTGCTAGAGCATAACAGACCGGACCTAGTAGTGATGGACAAGGTGCACCACATATGCTATATAGCTGACGCTGTATGTCCCTTTGACCCTGAATAGTCAAGAAGGAAGGCAAAAAGATAGATAAATACAACCCTCTTAAGTATGAAATAGCCTGGCTATGGAAAATGAAGAAGGTGAAGATAGTACCAATTATTGTTGGGTTCTTGGGAACCAGTATCAGAAAGCATCAAGAGGAATGTAAAAGGAATTAGAATAGAATGCCCAGTAGGGAACTGTACAAAAGTTTTTCCACCTTGGCACAGCCAGAATAATCAAGAAAGTATTAGATAACTGAAAAGAAAGGATATCATGGTACTGTAGGCTGCAGGTAGTAAACCCATTATGCATGCAAGACTTCAGGAGCTCCAACAAAACTTGTAATAAAGAGATAATAATAATAATAATAATGATAATAATAACAATCATAATAATAATAATAATAATAATAACAACACCAACAATAATAACAATAATAATAATAATAACAACATACAGAAAGAGATCTTGTTAGAACTCTGACAATAGGTTGCTGCTTGCTCTCACGGAATCAACCAGTGCAAATAAAACAGGGAACTCTGGGAAATAAAATAATAATAACTCAGAACGCAATGAACCAGAGGAAATGCTGGTACGTACTTTGTCTGATGCGTGAATGATTCTGCTAGCACGTTGCCTTCGATTCAATTATAATAATGAATACTAATGATGATTTTTATAATTAATATTATCATGCTTTAACTCTTTTGTTTCCCTATTTCTGTTGAAATACATCGTCTTGGTTTCAAATTACATTTAAAAGGATAAAAATAATCAGTAAAATTACTTAGAACATAAATTAACATAAGATTTCAATAGCAGGAGTGGCTGTGTGGTAAGTAGCTTGTTTACCAACTACATGGTTCCGGGTTCAGTCCCACTGCATGGCACCTTGGGCAAGTGCCTTCTACTATAGCTTCGGGCTGACCAAAGCCTTGTGAGTGGATTTGGTAGATGGAAACTGAAAGTAGCCCGTCGTATATATGTATACATATATATATATGTGTGTCTGTGTCTGTCCCCCCCCCCAACATCGCTTGACAACCGATGGTGGTGTGTTTACGTACCCGTAACTTAGCTGTTCGGCAAAAGAAACCGATAGAATAAGTACTAGGCTTCCAAAGAATAAGTCTTGGGATCAATTTGCTCGACTAAAGGCGGTGCTCCAGCATGGCCACAGTCAAATGACTGAAACAAGTAAAAGAGTAAAAGAGTAAAGAGTAAAGAGCAGGTTTTAATTTAGACCCCTTTTAAACAGGAAATTTTTATCATAGAACAAGAGGCAGTCTCAGACATGTTGGTGGTATCAAACGGCATAATAACTATTTATTTTCAACAGCTTTGCAAAAGACACCATTCTCACAAATCTTAATTTCTCTCTTTTCATTCAAATCTTAGGTCATTTTAAATGGAAATCTCAGCTGTCATTGTTATACCATTATATTATTAGTTTTAACTTTCACGTCTCACCTTGTCTGTCATCATATTTATTATTGCGTAGCAGAAAAGCAGAAATAGGTAATGAATTAGTAGAAATGTCAGTGCATTCAATAGAATTCTTTGTGTATTTTCCCTGAACTTCCTACACTCTGAGTTCAAATCCTACCAAGATCAGCTTTACTTCTTATCATCTTGTGGTCAATAAAAAATGACCAGTCCAAGGCATTGAAATGTCAAAAATGTTTGAGGGTCAGGTGAAATACTTTGCAGTATCTGTTCCAGCAGTTTGCATTTTGTCAGCAATGTATATAATGACACGGTGGAGGCACAATGGCCCAGTGGTTTGGGCAGTGGACTCGAGGTCATCGGATTACAGTTTCGATTCCCAGACCGGAGGTTGTGGGTGTTTATTGAGCGAAAACACCTAAAAGCTCCATGAGGCTCTGGCAGGGGATGGTGGCGAACCCTGCTGTACTCTTCCACCACAACTTTCTCTCACTCTTACTTCCTGTTTCTGTTGTGCCTGTAATTCAAAGGGTCAGCCTTGTCACTATGTGTCACGCTGAATATCCC
>NC_068990.1:73901018-73905898 GCF_001194135.2 Octopus bimaculoides
CCATGAGGCTCTGGCAGGGGATGGTGGCAAACCCTGCTGTACTCTTTCACCACAACTTTCTCCCACTCTTTCTTCTTGTTTCTTTGTACCTGTATTTCAAAGGGTCAGCCTTGTCACTATGTGTCACGCTGAATATCCCTGAGAACTACGTTAAGGGTACACATGTCTGTGGAGTGCTCAGCCACTTGCACGTTAATTTCACAAGTAGGCTGTTCTGTTGATTGGATCAACTGGAACCCTCGACGTCGTAAGCAACTGAGTGCCAACAACAACAATATAATGACACAGGTGCTAAGCTATTTTGACCCAAATTGGTGACCTTTCCCTTGGATAAAAAATCAATGGACTAGAGAAGGGAGACTTGCATGTATAGGCATGTGCTAGTCTTCTGAAAGAATATCTTTCACATACATGTGTTGTTGACCTTGATTAGGTAGAAATCAAAGTAGAAAATCATTCCCAAGATTGCATTGTATGTTTATCTGAGAAAATTCATATAGATAAATTTGAAAATCATTTTTGCAGAATTGTACGTGCAATAAAAAACACAATCCTTACAAATAAGACTCTGCCTTCAGAAAATAAAGTCTTTAGCTTGTGATGTCATTATCATCATTAACGCCATTGCCATCATCATTGTCATCGTCATCGTCGTCATCATCATCATCATCCTCATCATCATCATCATCATCATCATCATCTTCATCATTTCTCATCATCAACATCTCTCATCAGCACCATCACAACCTCTCGCATCATCACCACCACTTCCATCATCACCATTATCATTGTCTCCTTTTCTTCTTCTTCTTTTTCAAAGACACCATTTTCATTTGTGGTAGATTCATAAATATGATGGCCTAGTTTGTATAACTATTAATTTTTTTTTTCTGTTGATAATTCTATTCTGCTCTTAATTTTTTCAATGTTATTGAAAACACATTCCAAACTGGTTAATATCTATGAAAATGTATTAATTCCTATTTTCATTCGTCGTCATCATCATCATCATCATCATTGTTGCTGTCATTATCATCATCTTTATTATAAACTCTATTTTCATTTTCTTAAATATGATGATCTAGCTCATTTAATACTTTTTTTCAGTTTTGTGATAATTTCATTTAAAATAAGTTATTATTACTATTATTTAATTTTTTCCCAATGTTCTTGAAAACCCAATTCAAAATGGTTAATATCTATTAAAATCTCTTAATCTTTTTCATTTTTTTTTACACATACATCTTTTTATATAAAGTTTTCTCTTTGCAAGTTGAGGATAGGTGAGAAAAATTTAGTTTAGTAAGAACTTCCATATTTTCATTTAGCAATAATGCAAAATTTTATTATCTTTTTTTAAAACTGAGAAAATTTAGATTTGCTATTTTAATATTTTTTCCCATTTTATAACAAAATATTTTCTGTAAAAGTTAGTTTTTTTTTGCTATTTTTTAAACTAAGCTTTCTTCTGATTCTGATTAATTTTAATTCAGAAATACATTCATTAAAATCGTGAAAGAGAGAAAGAGAGAGAGAGAGAGAGATCTAAAATTTTGCCTTTTGTACTTATAGTTTTCATTCTTATTGCCAGTCTTCTTATTTTGCCTTTTATAGTTTGTTGTGCCTCTTCTTCTTCTTCTTCTTCTTCTTCTTCTTCTTATTATTATTATTATTATTATTATTGTTGTTATTATTATTATTATTATTATTATTATTATTATTATTATTATTATTATTATCATCATCATCATCATCATCATCATCATCATCATCATCATCATCATTATCATCATCATCATCATCATCATCATCATCATCATCATCGTTGTTGTTGTTGTTGTAGTTGTTTTCATTATTAGTCTATTATGCTTGAAGAAAAATAAATTAATATATTTATTTTGGAAAGTTGAGGTTTAAAATTACTGAAATATAAAGTAGAAATGCAAAATAATTATAGGAATTAGAAATTAGTATAAAATAAAATACTGAAAAGAACGACAGAATGAAAAAACTAAAACCATATCAATAAATGAAAACAATCAAAATATGTGAAAGATACATAAAACAAAGTATGTTTCTTGTGGTTTTCAAATTGTTTCATATTATATTAATTTTTTTCAATTCTCTTACAGAAAATGATATAGTTTTTAAAGTTTCATCAAGCATTAATTAAGATTAGCTCTAATATATAGACATACTAACACATGTGAACACAAACACACACATGCTCACACATATACATTATGCATACATATATGTATTTGTATTTGTTCCCATCTATCTCTGTAACTGGGCCCACCATGTCCAGTTTCCTCCATGAGGCATCCTCATAACCTGCTATCTTTCTAACTGCAGTATTCTGCAGCTGCTATTAAATGTTAGCAAAACTACATATCTTACCAGTATTTCCCCAATGCTATTTAAGTTTTTCACTATCCGGCAACATTTCACTTGATATCCATCATTCATTCTTGACACAGTCTTCGCCATCAACATTTTACATTGATCATCATCCTGAGATACCAAATTATCTTGCTTCTACC
This sequence comes from Octopus bimaculoides, assembly GCF_001194135.2. NCBI lineage: Eukaryota > Metazoa > Mollusca > Cephalopoda > Octopoda > Octopodidae > Octopus > Octopus bimaculoides. The sequence continues at coordinate 73,903,562 of NC_068990.1, forward strand.
ACTATAAAACTTTCTCCTCATTCACTACACCTGTCTCTCCACACGTTTTGGACTTACCTAAACACATGTTATCTCTCTCTCTCTCTCTCTCTCTCTCTCTCTCCCTCTCTCTCCCATCCCCTCTCATCCTCCTCCCCATCTACTGAATCATTATTACAATTCTGTTGCTTTGCACCCTAATCCTCTTTCTACACTATCATTATTGTGTTCTGGGAGCTATGCTAAAACATTCTTCCCAAAATTTCAACTATGGGAATATCCTCTTTATATCCATTCACAGTGGTATTATATTTATAAAAGGGATAAAAAAAAATATGGGAATTCAAAATGTTCTTGATCTTCTCCCGAGCATTCATAGATTAGGCAAAGTGATTAGCATTAACCAGGAATCAATAATCGCTCATAGACTTCCTTCATTACCAAGTTGGCAGAATTGTTAGACGGTATACAGAGTGCCTTGCAGTATTTGTTCTGGATCTCTGCTGTCTGAGTTCAAATTCTGCCAAAGTTAACTTCACTTTCACCCTTTCTTGCTGATAAAATAAAATACCAACAGAGGGCTGTTGGTTAATGTTTTGGCAGGGAACTGGTAGAATTGTTAGCATGCAGGACAAAATGCTTAATGGTATTTTGCTCGTTGCTATGTCCTGAGCTAAAATTCTGTCAAAGTTGACTTTGTCTTTCATCCTTTCAAGGTCGATAAATTAAGTACCAGTGAAACACTGAGATTGATGTAATCAACAAGTCCTTTCCCCACACGTTTCAGGCCTTGTGCCTTTAGTAGAAAAGATTAGTGTCAGACAAGAAATTTGGCAATATTTGCTCTGGGTCTTTGCATTCTGAGATTTAGGGCAGCAACCATAATCCCTTGATTAGTTTAAAACCATCATCTAATCCTTGGATACCATTACAGATGCTTGCTATACCAAAAGCATTTGAAACAGGCTAACAGTTTCAAGATAAATCACTTCATTTATTTTTGGAGTTTTGGAGGTCCGTAACAAAGGTGTTGTGGACAATGTCCTTCTTTTTCTAAACAGACAGGTGAAAGAAATTTTTACCTTCTGGTTTATGGCAGTTTATAATAAATTCAGACTACATTAAGTAAATCAAAGCATGCATTATTTCTTATAACCACTGTATTTTCTGGTGTATAACAACCTCAGTTAATAGTTAATAGATATAATAACTAAAAAAAAACAAATAAATATATTCTTTAATATTTAATGATATTATATGATCCCAATCGAGAATATAAATACATGAAATAAATTTGATACAACTTCCTGTGGTGACAATATATTCAAGTCTTTAGAACATGAAGGGAAAATAGTCGGAAAATGTATGATCTCATGCATATTGAAATTTTCTGGATGATCTCTCAAAGAAAATCTCATGCACGAACACATAATTCTTTCATTTTGCTTGCTCTCTCTCTCTCTCTCTCACCACCTCTCTCTCTCTCACCACCTCTCTCCCTTTAAGTAATAGATAATACATACATACATATTATCATATGCATATACACACATATATATAAACACACACACTAGCATATATATATGTATATATGTATATATATATATATATATATATATATTATATATGTATAGTATGTGCATGTTTACTGATGAATTGTGTCCTACATAGATGTATATGTCAATCCATATGTATACATGCATGCATGCACATATGAACACATACATATACCTAAGTGTATATGCATATGTATGAGTATGTATGTGTGTGTGTGTGTGTGTGTGTGTGTGTGTGTGTGTGTGTGTGTGTGTGTGTGTGTGTGTGTGTGTGTGTGTGTTCAAATTTAAGAATCAGAATATCAGTACAGAAGACAAAAGGAAAACAGCATCATTATTAGCTTCATTCACAGTAAGAGACCAGAATATTGGTCATCGACGGCCTGAGCTTGTGTTTTTCATCAGTTACATAGTTAAAAGATGAAGCAGAGTATACATTGATAGTAATATAAATATTATGGTGGAAAAGAAAGAAAAATGAAGCACACAATATGTGTAATACTGAGATGATTTATATAATTGTAATAATATATCATAATTTCTCAGAGTATTACTACTGCAAGTTTCAGGTTGTAGCTTCTATCAGAGAGCAGAAGTATGGATACTTAATGAGCTGATTGTAATTATGAAAGCCACAGTTTGAAACTTGCTGTAATGATGTCTGTATAAGGTATAATAATGATGATGATGATGATGATCTTATAATAATTCTGCTTGTCGCTCCATTACTTAGCCCATTCGTAATGCTTCTGTGTGATTAATTAAAGGGGGGGGAGAATGGAAAGGAGAGGGGAAGGGAAGT
>NC_068990.1:73905929-73908665 GCF_001194135.2 Octopus bimaculoides
AGAAGTGGTGGTGAGTGAAATGTGTTTTTTTCTGGGGTTTTTTTAAACTGTTTCTCCTCCATTACTTAGCCCGTCTGTAACGCTTTCACACGATTAGTTGAAAGGAAAGACGAACAGCAAAAAAAAAAAAAAAAAAAGGAGAGAGAAAAAGAAAGTAAGTGAATCCTTGCTTGCTAGTGTTAGAAATAATAACATGATACTTACCAAAAACGCAACGCACCTAAAGACATTTGAGAAACAAAATGAAGAACAAAGAATAGACAATTGGTAAATGAAAACAATGTAAGGGCAATTCCACAGAGAAATTGAATGGAAAAACAAGACCAACACTTGGAGACAGCTAAGAAAAAGTGATCTGAAAGGACGCACTAAGGCACTGATATGCAGCCCCTAGGAACAAGCTCTGAAAACTGATTACACCAAGTTACAAATAGATAAGCGCAGTGAATCGTCCCTTTGAAGGATGTGTAGCAGCAAAAATGAAACAATCTCATATATATATATATAAGTTCACATCCAAGTAACAAAGCTTATAATTTGTGGAAGGAGACTTTGTGAAACCTCTGACAACAGATTGTTGTCCGTTCTCACAGAATCAACTGGAACAAGTAAGGCTGAGAGCTCTGAGAAGTAAAATAATAAGCCAATAAATACAACCCTCTTATGTATGAAATCGGCTGGCCATGGAAAATGAAGGTGAAGATAGTGCCAATTATTGTTGGGTTCCCGGGAACCAGTATCAGAAGGCATCAAGGGGAATATAAAGGAAACTGGAATAGAGTGCCCAGTAGAACTGTTACAAAAAGTTTGCCTCCTTTGCGTGACCAGAATAATCAGGAAATGAAAAGGTATTCATTCTACCATAATCCAGTCATTTTGTATATCTTTGTCTAGATTGTCCATTATTTTACGTTTTTGTGTCTGCATGGTATGGTTTGAAAGTCTTCACCGTTATTTCTAGCAGGAAGGAGACAGAAACAATTCAAAAGCCATGGGGTTTCTTACATCCCAGGACAGCTTAATTTTTGGTGTCCTAGCATGTGTGATATTTAAACATTTTCACTGGGAGGTGAAATGGCAAATGAACAAATAGAAAGTTTATTTTAATACACAAAGTCATAGGGAACAGTTCAAAAGCTCTGCCAAAATTTTGAATCCATTAATTAATATATGACAAGAGAAGAAGAAAGAGAAAGAGTGGGAGAGGGGGAAAGGGGAGAGAGGAAGAGAAAGAGAGAGAGAGAGAGAGAGAGAGAAACTAGATGCATATTGCTGGCAAAGATCTTGATACATTTTTTTTTACAAGCATACACTAAATAGAAGATGAGTAAACGAAAGAATGTTCAAAGTTGTCTTTGATCTCTTATACATGTAATGAATTTTCTCTTTATAAATTAAAGAATATGACCACAGAACAGCTGCTGAAAGCATAAATTATCCTTGCTAAAACACTTTTCTCATCTTTAGATCTGGAAATGTTTTCATAACATTTTATATATATATCTATTTGTTACATTATCATTTTCTATTGACAAAATTGCTAAAGAATTTAATCTGTCTTGCGTCAGGTACGACCGCAAATATGTCTTTATAAACTTTAGTTTACTAAAGCTTCTCTCTCTCATGGCCACAGTTATAGATATCATAATCATTTTTCTTAATGCAACCCACAGATTTGGCATGACATCCTGTAACTTATTACTGCTGATGAATCTAACGGCTTCCATCGGAAGCTTTACATCTTCAGGAAATAATTCTTTTACAATATTGAGTTCAGTCAAGAGATCACATCCGTTAATATCACTATTTCTTGGTACTTTAACTTATTCTCCAAGCCTTGACATGCTAATCGCAGTTTATTTTTATCGAGCAAATCTTTTATGTTATTTAAGACTTCCTATATATTATCGAAACTTTGTAGTTGTTCAAAACTCACTGATAAAGAATTAATAGCTACATCAAGTATTACATTGACTAAATGATTTTTTAATCTTATTTCTGGGTCGTCTGTATTTGGAATCTTCTCAATGTTTTGCTATTCAACTGCATATTTTTCAGCATATATTTTCGATCTTAAAAATGGGTTCTAAATCAAATTCTCAATTAATACCTTTAGCTGTTAATAGTGCTCTTTAATATCGATTTTTCTAATTACCAATTAAGTAATTAATGACACCGTTCATTAATAAAACTTTGACAATCTTTTCTTCAGAAATGACATGTAAAAATTTTGCTGAAAATATATATTCTGCCTAAGACATCATACCAGACATCTGTCATCATTAGAAAACTGTGATTTTCTTTTCGGGTTCAAGAATTTCTGCTCCATCTGGTTTTATATCTTTACACGAGATTGTCCAAGCAAACCAAGGTATATAATAATACTGGATGCTTTCTCATTTTGTTTATATCATCTGCCCTGAGCATATTTGCCCCAGTACCACATTTTGATCTGCCCAAGCCCAAACAGTTTACTTTTACCACTGGTATCCATTCTGACTGGATGTTACATTTTGTACCCTAAAGGCAAAAGAGCTTTGGCTTTACATTTCCAGACAACCATGAGTAATGAATGGTTAATAGTGCTTTCTGCTTTGAAAGAACAAGATTTTATATAAAAATGTTGGAGAACTTTGCATGCGCAAGCATGGCTATTAATTTTAAATGATGTATTTTACTTATTTGTGTGTCTCTATATGTATATATATATATATATATATATATATATATATATAT
>NC_068990.1:73908717-73910611 GCF_001194135.2 Octopus bimaculoides
ATAGATAGACAGATAGATAGATAGATAGATAGATAGATAGATAGATAGATAGATAGATAGATAATTGTTATATATCATCATCATCATCGTTTAACGTCCGCTTTCCATGCTAGCATGGGTTGGACGATTTGACTGAGGACTGGCAAGCCAGAAGGCTGCACCGGGCTCCAATCTGATCTGGCAGAGTTTCTACAGCTGGATGCCCTTCCTAACGCCAACTACTCAGAGAGTGTAGTGGGTGCTTTTACATGCCAGTCACACAATACTAGCAACGGCCACACTCAAAAGCTGTTTTTTACATGCCACCTGCACGGGAGCCAGTCCAGTGGCACTGGCAACGACTGTGTACTGGGTGATTTTACTCTACCATCAGCACCAGTGATGTTGCCATGTAACTTGCAAGACAGGAACAGAACCAGAAAATGGCTTCTCCACTAAATGAAGAAGAGTACATGAAATGAGGAGGGGAGGTGACTTTATGCTAGGTGTTGAAAGGCTATGGTATGATAGGTCAAGCACAGGTGTCTCACTATAGAAGAGATACATAGCTACCCTGTGTTATATTTGGGTGACCTGTAGTAGCTGGGAAAAAGATAAAGACAGTAGTGATGGGGTGCCAGAGCAAACCCTCAAGGTACAAGAAGGTGGGCATAAAAGAGAATACAAAGAGAGAACTAGGGGGAAGGAGAGAAGGTAGGTCTATAACAGTGTGAGGGAAGAGTAATAGATGGTTAGGGATGTGGTAGAGGTAAATGTAGAGAGTGATTCATGAGAGTGGAGATGTAGTTGATAGAAAAAATCCTGTATGGAGAAGGAGTGATGTGAGAGAGGTGGAAGTGGATCAGAAAGGAAGATAAATCATGTATCAGGGGTGATGATGTGCAAGGTATAGAAGCTATGCAAAGAGACATGCATAGATATACAAAGCTATATACACACACACACACACCTGTGTGGTGCCATGTAAAAGTGCCCATGTGGTGCCATACAAAAGCACCCAACACACTCTGTAAAGAGGTTGATGTTAGGAAGGGCATCCAGCTGTAGAAACCATGCCAAAACATGGCTTACTAGTGCAAATCACTAACTTCTTCCTGTTATTTTTCCTCCATTTACTTCTTGTATATATATATATTTATATGTGCCTGTGTGTGTGTGTAGATATATCTTTGTAGATATATCATTGGCTGAACATTAAAACCACTGTGTGTACATACACGTCTGCAGATATTGCAGACCAAGCTTTACCCATTCACTAAACTAGCAGTGTGGTTATAAGCAGCTTGTATGATATGAATTCCGTATGAAAAATGCATGTTTTTTTTTTTCAATTCTACTCATTACTTCACTTATTTCCTCTATTGATAACGACGACAGGCACTGATTTACCAACTGACCTTCCATATCTTACATGCCTTAAACAAGGATTTGACACATACCTTTGATAGTAGTCTTGGTTTCTGCTAGGAGTGCTTTCCACGCACAAGTTTACCATGTAGCATCTGCTTAGGGATTCTCTGGTCATTCATCTGAACAAGGTCTCCAGTCCAACATAAACAGTGCTTGTGTGCATTCCAACTCAAATATATACATACATACATACATGCATACATATACACATACACACATATATACATACATGCATACATACATACATACATACATACATACATGCATACATACATGTAAATACACACACACACATACAAACATCCATATATACATACATATATATGATCACACACAGATATATACATATACTTATATACTTGCATATATACATATGCATATACATATATACATACATACATACATACATACATAATTACATATATATATGTATACATATGTATATGTATGTATATATATATATGTATATATGCATATATATATA
>NC_068990.1:73910739-73912505 GCF_001194135.2 Octopus bimaculoides
TATATACATATATATATATATAAATGCACACACACATAATTGTTCCTTTATTCTTCTTCTTGCCACTCATATAATTTTCTCCTTCATGGCTCATTTAGTTTGCTTGTGTGATTTTATTCAGAAATACATTAATATAATAAAATACTTGCAGTTCAAAAAGAGGTTACAATGTTTATTAAATTGATCATTCCTATGTATTCCATTTGACTACAAGTATGAAATTTAATTCGTATATTTTTACATTTAATTATCTCTCTCTCCTTCTTGCCGTGTCTCTCACTGGCTCTGGTAGTCTCATGCACCTTCTCCCTTACTCTTCCTTCCCCCTTCCTCCCTTCCTCCACCCCTCCTTCTTAGTCTCTCTCACTGTGTATGTGTGGGTGTCTGTCTGTCTCTCTCTCTTTCTCTCTCTCTCTTTATATATATATATATACATATAAATATATGTATATATGTATGTATGCATATACATATATATATACATATACAGGGTGATTCAAAAGTTGCCATACATAGGAACAATTTATCTTTTATAAGAAACAGTTCATAAGAGCAGTTCTTTTTTATTTAACAGGCTCTATATGGTTACCATTGTTTTGAATACACATTGCAATACGTTTACCCCACACATTGTGAACCCGTAATACTACATCTGGCGATACGTGTGCAAATGAGTATGGGAGTATGCAATGCTGTATGGGACTGAGACATGGTGTCTGAGGGAAAGTGAAATGGCAATTATGAGAAGGACTGAGAGAGCAATGGTGAGAGAAATGTGTGGTGTGAAACTATTGGATAAAAGGAGGGCTGAGGACTTGATGGGAATGCTGGGGCTGGAGGAATTGTTGGAACAGCTCACAAGGGTGAATGAAGTGCAGTGGTATGGATATGTGCTGAGGAGGGATGAGGATCATGTTCCGAGGAGAGTGCTTGAATTTAAAGTGAATGAACCATGAAAATGAGGTCGACCAAAGAAAATGTAGAGGAGGAGATTGGGTTGGCTTGAGGAGGGAGGATGCCCAAAAGTGGGCAAGATGGTGAGATCGTGTGAGAGAAGTTGCTGTAAGAGAGAAGTTGCTGTATCCCGCCACCCCCGTTAATAGGGGCAAACCCAAATTTTAAAAATATTGGTATTCATTCATTCATTCATTCTAGTACTCCACAGATGCCTGTACTCTTAAGGAAGATTCAGGAAGATTCAGCACGACACAGAATGTGAAAAGGCTTGCCCTATGAATTACAGGTACTACTCATGTTTACCAGCTGATTAGAATGGAGCAATGTGAAATAATGTGTCTTGCTCAAGGACACAGTGTGCCACTGTGAATTGAACTCATGACCTTATGCTTGTGAGATGAATAAACTAACCACTAAAATGACATAAATGACTCAAGGTTCAAAAGTTTTGCATATTACACTTAACAAGTAATAAGTACAATGAATGCATTCATACAACTTTATAGCTGATCATATGATCCACGGGCTTGGTTATTCCAGGAACAGCTGTAATAGGTTTTACCTATTTATCACAACTACTCTGCACTGTATTTTCTATTTAAATTAATTTTTTTTTTTTTGAATGATGCCAAAGACTTTTACATTTTCATTCTCTATTCTGATTTATATACACCTGCTCAAGGAGCACCACCTTTGATGGACAATTTCAGTACCACATTTTTCAGTTGTCGTTCAAGCCAGCACTGAGTACATACCTAATACATTATGTCAATTGTATATTCTCTCCATCCCTATATATATATATATAT
>NC_068990.1:73912617-73915899 GCF_001194135.2 Octopus bimaculoides
CATGCATATATATATATGCATATATATATATTTAAAGGGAATAATTATTAAATTTTTCCCTTATGAGGTTTTTCATGCTAACTACTTGATAAATTCTTATAAAGATTTCATCCTATTTTTAAATTGTATATATATATATATATATATATATATACACACACACACACACACACACACACACACACACACACACACACATACATATATGTACACACACATATATAGTATAGAGCGAGGTCGGGTGGGGGTGTGAAGTTGAGGTATTTCCAGAGAAGCACTTGACCCAAATACTGGATTATATTGGATTATATATATATATATGTATATATATAATGGTGCAAAGGCCCATCTTATTCTGAAGATGGACCTTTGTGCCTGAAATATAAAGTTTTATAAAACTTTCTGCATTGTCAGAAGCTTTCTGTTTTCTCTTTTTTTACGTTATTATTATTATTATTATTATTATTATTATTATTATTATTATTATTATTATTATTAACATTATTATTATTATTATTATTCTGAGAGACTCTCAGATAGTTCTTAATTTTCAGTTGTTCTTTACTTGAAAGCAGGCAATAACAAATCACCAAAGGTTTCAAATAGTGCCTTCTCCTGTGACTCAAAGAGACAATACTCTCCTTAGAATGCATGCTGTACCCAACAATGCTGTCTTCTAGATCACTTTGAGCCTGACAGCAGCTCCAATATTTTTAATATGGTTTTCAAAGCTCTTGGAAATTGCTCACAATGCTCCAATTACCTTTTCTCTTCCATTTGTGTTGTTGTACCATATCTAGTTCATTGATTCTTAAGTGTTTGTGTATCTGAGTTTGGTCTAGTCCTCTAATTTCATTTTCTTTATCTTGTGTGATATTTTTATTCTTAATTAGTTTTCCTCTTTCCAAGGTTGCTTTGGCACATATTTCTAAGCCAAATTTCATATTTATTTCTTTGGTAAATTCATGCACTGCTTGTAGCAATGTATTCTGTGCTTATCATTTGCAACATACAACCAGAAATCATTCAAATACAAGAGATGGTCGATTGTTTTACCATAGCAGTTGTATCCACACCCATTTACCATACCAGTTAAAGTCATCAGTGCCAGAGAGAAAAGGAATGGAGAGAGCAAGTCTCTTTGGAATATTCCTCTTCTAATGGAGATGGTTTTAGTTTTTATAATTCCCTCTTTTGTCTATAGCCACAGAACTATTTGATATACATTACGTTATATAACTTTTATCACTGTTAGTGCTGCCTTGCTCACGACTAGAGTTTCAAAGATTCATGTGTGGCAAATGCTGTCAACAGTCTTCTGGTAATGATTCTGAGCCATACTGAGACCTTTCTTTTTCTTTTAGCAGTCTTTAATTATGGCTTTGTTGATCAATAACTGACCTCTACAACTGTATGAACCTTTGCAGCTTCCCATCTGCTTTTCTGGAACAGGTTGTTTCCTTTTAGAAGTCTTCTCAAACAGTATTATTATTATTATTATTATTATTATTATTATTATTATTATTATAGAAACAAAACTCATATTTGGTCTTTTTCCTGGTAGGATTTATGTGGATAGTGGGTTACTACCTGTAACCTTAGGTATCCACACGTTTTCAACAGTCTTTCAAGTGCTTAGAACCCTTTTATTTTATTGTCTTTGCACAGTTTCTAATGCTGGAGATGTACTACTAGTGTCCTTGGATATTGAGGTCTTTTCTTACAATCCTTGCTGTTCTCAATAGAGCAGATTTCTGAATTAATGCAACTCAAGTAGTTACGCCAATTTCAATAAGGGAACTGTCAAATCTGTTGGTGATGGCACCAATGGCACCCATAACAACTGGGATTATGTTTGCAGAAACCATCCACAGTCTTCATATTTTCCTAGCCAAATTCTGGTATTTGCCTATTTTCTCCTGTTCTTTGACCATTACATTCACATCTGCAGATATAGCCACATCTGTTATTAAGTACTCTTTTTTCTCCTTATCCAGAACGATAATATCTGGTTGCCTCGCATGAAGTTCATGATCAGTATGTACATTAAAATCCCAGAAAACCATATACTGGACGTTCACAATTACACTTTCTGGTTGATCTGTGTACCATTTTTTGTTTACTTCAAATCCTCTTTGGTTTAATATTCCAGTATAGGTGCAGATGTGGCTGTGTGGTAAGAAGCTTGCTTCCCAACCACATGGTTCTGCATTCAGTCCCACTGTGTGGCACCTTGCCACTACATTCTGAGTTCAAATTCCACTGAGTTCAACTTTGCCTTTCATCCTTTCAGGGTTGATGAAAAAAATACCAGTCGAGTACTGGGGTCAATGTAATCAACTATCCTCCTCTCCCAATTTCAGACCTTGTACTTATAGTAGAATGGATTATTATCATTATCATTTTTATCATTATTATTATTAAGGTCATTATTATTATCATTATCAATATTACTATTATTACTATTACTATTATTATTATTATTATTATTATTATTATTATTATTATTATTATTATTATCATCATCATTATTATTATTATTATTATTATTACAGAGTGAGCGAGTAGTGCATTCCATCAAGGTGACACTGGGGTAAAATATAGGAATCCCAGTATACTCATCCTGACTATCCGTCTGATAAGGGGACACCAGGCACATGCATCACAACCATATGTGCGTGACATGGTGATCTCATATCAAGATTAATAGTGCATGACCTTGCAGGTGGGACCCAGTTAGAATTTTCTTCAGGTCGAATAGCCCATCCCACTCAAAAGGTCCCTGAATAAAGGTTGTTTAACGATGTTGAACGAAACACCCATGTTTCCAGAGGGAAATTATTCAAACCACAAAGAGTTCTTCGCAACACATGACTATGATGCTCCCCCACTAACTACTTCTGCTCATGATCAGAGATATGGATATCGTCAGCCACTAAGGGACATGCTCAACTGGTTAAGGTCAAATAACTGACAAGCAAATCTGTGATATTGAGCAGAATATTTGTTGTAGACCATCTTTTATACCAAGACAAAACAATGTCTAATCAGTTAAAATGAGAAGCCATGAAAGCCACTGCCTTATTATTATTATTGTTATTATCATTAATATCATTATTATTATCATTGGAGGAATTCCAACCATGTTTCATGGTTTGCTACCTCAACAGCTCCCTTATTACTATTATTGTTATTATTATTATGACTACTACTACTACTACTACTACTACTGCTGCTGCTGCTGATGATGATGATTATGATGATGATGCTACTACTACTAGT
>NC_068990.1:73916375-73916739 GCF_001194135.2 Octopus bimaculoides
GTATGTATGTATGTATGTATGTATGTATGTATGTATGTATGTATGTATGTATGTATGTATGTATGTATGTAAGTATGCATGTATGTATGTATGTATGTATGTATCAAGATCTGTCTAGCTGTCTCTGTCTGTCTATATCTATGTCTATCCATATAACCACACACATACATATATACACAGAAACATACACACACACACATACATACATGCATAGGCACACATATATATATACACGTACACAAACATACATATACATAAATAGATATATGCATACAATCCACTTGATATATATATATATGTGTGTGTGTGGTGAGAGAGAGAGAGAGAGAGAGAGAGAGAGAGAGAGAGAGAGAGAGAGAGAGAG
>NC_068990.1:73916785-73918844 GCF_001194135.2 Octopus bimaculoides
GAGAGAGAGAGAGAGAGAGAGAGAGAGAGAGAGAGAGAGAGAGAGAGTGAGAGACAGAGAGAAACTGTTAGATAGAGAAATATACACGAATATACATATTGAAATCTTTTTTCATTTGCGTGTTTTTTTCCATTTATTTTAAATAGTAAATATATCAATTTAAAATTGCTCATGTTCATATTGGAGATTAAAATGATATTGCTTCTATGCTTGATTGATGATCTGCAATATTCTGGTAAATGCTATCTATCTTTTTTTTTCTTTTTTCATATTTTTTTAGTTTAATATTTGCCATTATCAATGTAAGGAAAGCTAGAAATATTGTCTATGCATTTTTTTTTATTAATCAACAACTTCATGTTTGTCTACATACGTATATACATGCATATATGCATATGCATATGTATGTATGTATATACATGTATGTATATATATTATATATACACACAAATGTAAACATACATATATATATATATATATATATATATATATATATATATATATATATATATATATATATATATATATATATATATATATATATATATATATTTATTTATTTATGTGTTTCAGCCAAGTGGCTGCGGTCATGCTGGTGCACCATATATATATACATATATATATACATATATATATATACACATGTATACTAGTGCTTCATTTCATTAAAGTATTTAACTGGGGCACCTAGCATCTAGTTTAATACCAAAGTGAGGCCTAAAGAGAAATCAAAAGGAATTATATTTTTTTCTTTTAATTTTGTTTCCACGGGTGTATTCTTCTAGTCTGTGATATATATATTTTATATGGGTCATTTAATATGAATCAAACTTTATCTTGTTTGTATTTCTGAATTATTTTATTAAAATTATGCTACTGAAACTGTAACATAACAGTATTTGGGTTCTTGGCATAGCATTGAAATAAAATTAAATCAAATGAAATGGAATAAGTAAACTGTAGAATTTACGTGGCTATCAAATGAAGCAAAAATGACTGACATGATGCCGAGAAACCATAACCGTGTCTAAGAATACAAACAAGAAATATATTTTTAGAGAATTACCTCTTCTCTCTACTAAAAACTCTGCTTTAATTTCTTCACCGGAAAGAATATAATGAATAATTACTCAATTAGGAAAACATATTCTCTGATATCCAAAACCCAAAATAGAGAAAAAATTTTTTCAAAGAATTGTCTAAGTGAGTAAGTATGTATACTAATAAATATTCATTGCAATATGTAAATTCTGTTCTTTTAAATAATTGCTTTAGCCTTATTCGTATATCAACTTACCAGCACTTAAAAGTATGTGGCTTCAGTTTATTTTGGGGGGCATTGATTACCTCAATCGTGTTGCCACATTTCTTATAGAAATCACTTATCTATTGTTTTATTCTGTTGCTCTGAAATATCCATAAAAGGAAAAGTTATATTTTGTTATTCATATTTAGCATGTCAGAGACAGCATGCTGGCAGAATCATTAGCATTACTGGACAAAATGATTAATGGCATTTCTAATGGCTTTTTTGTTCTGAGCTCAAATTCTGCCAAAGTGAGCTTTGCCACTTTCATCCATTCAGGGTCAAGGAAGTAACTACCAGTTATGCACTGGGGTTGATGTAACTGCCTAGCTCCCCCACCTCCAAAATAACTCTGGCCTTTTTGCCTACAGTAGAATAGGATAGGATATTTAGTATGTCAACTAAGAGAAAGCCTCTGGATAGTCACTCACATTGCTAGACATGACAGCCAAGTCTTCTTCAATTCATACATACATACAATATAAAAGAAAAAAATAAAGGCAAACCTCAGATACAATATTTGTAAAGAAATAACAATATCATGCTCGGGTCATAGATGTCTGCCTTCAAAGCTTTAATGGTGATGTGTTGTTACGAAGTTTGCTTCACAGTCATACAGTTTTAAGTTCATTCCCACTGCATGATAGCATGTGAAGGTGGCTTCTATCATGCCAATTACTTGACCAATACCTTACCAATGAAGGTGGTAAGCATAAACTGTATGGAAGCCTGCCATATATATATATATATATA
>NC_068990.1:73919498-73921365 GCF_001194135.2 Octopus bimaculoides
ATATATATATATATATATACATATATACGACGGGCTTCTTTCAGTTTCCGTCTACCAAATCCACTCACAAGGCTTTGGTTGGCCCGAGGCTATAGTAGAAGACACTTGCCCAAGGTGCCATGCAGTGGGCTGAACCCAGAACTATGTAGTTGGTAAGCAGGGACAAGAACACAAATTTTATATATATATATGCATATTTATATACGTATATGTACATACTTACATCTGAACATATACATATATATATATATGCATATGTGGGCACGGGAAATCATGAAACGTGTACAACAAAAACATATGAAGTATGAGTACATGGAATATGAACTATATTTCGAACAATGAAAGACACAAATGGAAAACAAGACAAACAACATAAAGAACGACCCTTCATCAGTTATTGGCTGTTTTTCTACTCTCGTATTTCAAGCATTTAACAATTACTTTCGCTTTCGATAAAACAGTTGCTCCCACAAAGCAAATTAAATAAAATTTGGGATTTTGCAGAGGGTGGTCAAAATTGGTAACGCAAACAGGATACTGAAAACAAACAGGAAGCGCTGCTGTATATGTATATATATATATATGTATATATATATATATATATATATATATATATATATATATATATATATATATATATATATATATATAGGGCGGGGAGGTTGTAGGTGAGCATATTTGTATGCATATATGAGTTTGTGCTTTCCCTTGTGTGTCTTAGCATGGTTTGAAACAATGATATAGCATAGAACAATGTAACCATTTAGAATGTGGTATCATTGTTTAAGCCTAGAATGAAAAAAATAAACAAATCCCGAAAGCACAACCCATTTTGAAGTTCATCATGAGCTTAGCTAAAAGAATAACAAGTTTACATTAAACAGAGGTTGATGAGAGGAAGAGTATCTAAGTCATAGAATACTGCCTTCAAAATTTTGTCTAAATCATGCTAACATGGGAAAATTGGATATAAAGAGTTAAAAAAAGGAACCCAAAAGACATAAGTCTAGTAAGGCAGTGAGCAGGCAGAATCACTAGCATGCCAGGTGAAATTCTTAGTGGCATTTTGTCTGTCTTTATGTTCTGGGTTCAAATTCTGCCAGGGTCAACTTTGCCTTTCATCTTTTTAGACTTGATAAAATAAGTACCAGCTGAGCACTGGAGGCCGATGTAATGGATTCCCCTGCTCCTCCCGAACATGCTGGCCTTATGTCAAAATTTGAAACCAATATGTGAGATCACATTATTCAATATGTTCTTTGCTTTCTGAAAATAGGAAATGGTTTCAGGGATATTTGGCTGCTATTTCTAGCATGTGAAAGAACTATTTCGAGACTATCTCTCATTAATTTCATTTGTTTATTATTTCCTATCATCTAATTTAGCACAACATTTACATTTGTAGAATCAGAGAATGCAGTGCAATCAACTAATTCTTACCAAAATTAGCACTGTTCACATTACATGCCTTCCTACTTTCACAAAATATTTATTACCTTTAGTTCTTATCTCATTAACAAGATGTTATATATTCTTATTGAAGAAAAGAGACAGTAAACTCATTTGCTTTTGTAGAGGATGTTCTCACATTCAAAGTGCAAATATTGAATATTATACTCAACATTGAACCTGTTTTAAGAGGTGCAGAAAATGACAAATGGGTAAAAAATTTCTGGGCTATTAAATTTAAAATATAATTACAGTTTCAATTTTCATTTATTATGAATTTGATTTATTTCTTACTGATTACAATTAAATTTAATAAAACAGTTAGTTTGAATAGTAAATTTCATTAACTGGACTAATATGCAGAAAAGTAGAACTGTGGTCAATGGTTTATTTGTTACAAATCAAGTTATATGCATAT
>NC_068990.1:73921897-73924498 GCF_001194135.2 Octopus bimaculoides
TATATATATATATATATACCTATATAATATATACATATATATATATATATATATATGTATAAGTATATATACATATATGTATATGTGTGTGTTTGTGTGTATGTAAATGTATCATCATTGATGCACAATGAAAATAATTCTGTCAATGTTGTTCTCGTATGTCGTTCATTGACAGCCATATATATGTTCATTATTTTTAGCAATATTCTTTGTTCATCTGGTAGATGAACTTGCAGACTCACTATTGTAGGTGCACTTTCATGAATTGAACATCCTGAAATGGATGCAACTGATTCCGATAATCCAATATACTTACCTATTAGATATTGACTAATTTTGTCATCATTATTTATTTGAACAGCAGCTTGGTCATTTCCTTTCAGCATGTACTTGATGACGTATTTAACTGACCTCACTGAGGCAATGACTTCAACGTTGCTGTAGCATTTGAATGCTTTTAAAGGAATTTCATTATAAGGCACAACCCATTTGTTGTTGTTTGTTTTTCCATGCTTATGAAATTCAACTCTTCCCATTGCAACTCATCTTTGTCAATAAAGAGTTAGTCACTCTGTTTTTCTACTTTTTGATTAAGATGATAAAGATTAAT
This sequence comes from Octopus bimaculoides, assembly GCF_001194135.2. NCBI lineage: Eukaryota > Metazoa > Mollusca > Cephalopoda > Octopoda > Octopodidae > Octopus > Octopus bimaculoides. The sequence goes on from NC_068990.1 coordinate 73,922,508, forward strand.
ATTTTAAAGTTAAATTTAATTGCCAACATAATATGGCTGTCCTGGAAGGGACGTTGTTACTGTTTAATAGCCACAAGAAACATCGATGTTTCTTGTGGCTGATAAACAGTAACAACAACCCTCCCAGGACAGCCATATTATGTTGGCAATTAAATTTTACTTTAAAGAAATGTTACTGTATGTCTCTCTCTTAGAGATTTAGAAAATAATACTATTTCAATTAATATTTCATTTTAAATAAATTGATAATTTCCCCTTTAAAAGAAAAAAAAATCAGGTATCCATAATTCAAAAAATATCTCATAAAAATATAGGGAGAATTTCTATCACTTGGAAGTTGTATTAATAATTAATAGAAGAAAAAGTAAGTAAGGAAGAAGGACAGATGCTGGTAGCTATGACAACTCTTTGAGGTGTCGACATTTTCCGTTTCATTTTCTTTTTTCTTAAAGGGGGAAATTTATTTGTAATCTTTATCATCTTAATCAAATGACAGGAAAGCAGACAAACTTTGCGTTTTAGTGTAATATAGATATGTCTTGACTTGGATATCACGTCAAGCCAAGTGATATCATAGTCATGGTCACTGCCAGTGTTGCATAACTGGTACCCATGCTGGTGGCACATAAAAAGCATCCTTCAAACATTGGGCAGTATGCCATGCTTGAAAAGACCTGTCAAGCCAAGTGAAATCGTAGTCATAAGCAATGTCAGTGTTTTGTAACTGGCCGGTGGCACATAAAGTGTACCTTTCGAACATTGAACCTCACAGAAACTTTTGGCAATATACTATGCTTGACAAGATCTGTCAGGCCAAGTAAAGTCATAGTCATGGTTGATGCTAGTGTTATATAACTGGTATCCATGTTGGTGGCATCTAAAAGCACCCTTTGAATGTTGGGCCTCACTGAGGCAGTGACAAGTGACTCAGATCTTTTGTGATACACTGTGCTTGACAAGACCTGTCAAGCCAAGTGAGATCATAGTCGTGGCTGATGCTGGTGTTACATAATTGGCACCCATTCTGGTGGCATGTAAAAAGCACCCACTACACTCTTGGAGCGGCTGGTATTAGGAAGGGCATTCAGCCATTGAACCCATGCCAAATCAGACTGGAACCTGGTGGAACTCCTCAGTTTACCAGTTTTCAACCCATGCCAGCATGGAAAATGGACATTAAATGAGGATGATAATAATGATGATGATGATGATATATTCATACATATATATATATAAATATACATACATACATACATACATATATATGTTTCTCCCTCTTTTACTTTTTTCTTGGTGACTTCTTTTTTGTAATATAATACTTGGGAAAGAATATATTTGTGGCTGAAGATAGCTTTATACCATCCTGTCTATCAATTATATACCAATATAATGATGCAAGGACTATAAAGCTTGAAACACATGTACCGTGGAATCCTTTGTGTTCTGTTTTTATTCTTACGTTTTTAATTTATATATATATATATATATATATATATATATATATAATTCATGTATAATATATGCATTGCGGTGAACTGTTTTTAAAAATACACTACTTTACTACTTGCTTATGCCAGTGATTTTTGCTTTATAAATAACCAGTTAACAAAATGTGAAAAAGAAAATATATATATATGAAAAATGAAATAGTTTCTAATTTAGTGCTATACTTTACTCTAGCAAATCATTCGCTTTCATATTTTTTTTACTAATTCTGTCAGCATAAATAAGGAAAGAACATTTGATATAGACTGACATCAAATGTCACCCAAGCTTCTTTTGGATGACAGTTTAATTACTAAAGTTAAGAGTCTTACTTTGCTTTATAACACAGAATTTCAAACATTCAAGATTATTAAAATATGGCATTTCTTCTCATTAAACATGCAGTGAAAATAAATGACAGCGGTTGATATCTTCAAAATTGTAAATATGAATACGTATACATACATACATACATACATACATGCATATACTCTTTTTAATCTTTT
>NC_068990.1:73924597-73932425 GCF_001194135.2 Octopus bimaculoides
AAACACACCAGCACCAGTTGTCAAGCGATGTTGGGGGGGGACAAAAACAGATACACAAACACACTCATATTTATACATATACGACGGGCTTCTTCCAGTTTCCGTCTACCAAATCCACCCACAAGGCTTTGGTCGGCTTGAGGTTATAGTAGAAGACACTTGCCCAAGGTGCCACGCAGTGGTACTGAACTCGGGACCATGTAAATGGTAAGCAAGCTACTTACCACACAGCCACTCCTGTGCCTATATATATTTTATTGTTTTATTTTTTTTTACTTGTTTCAATCATTTGACTGTGGCTATGCAGGGGCACTGCCTTGAAGTGTTTTAGTCAAATGAATCAACCTCAGGACTTTTATTTTAAGCCTGGTACTTATTCTATCATTCCCTTTTGCTGAACCTCTAAGTTATGGGGATATAAACACACTAGCACCAGTTATCAAGCAGCAGTGGGGGACAAACAGACAGACACATACACACACAATAGATATATACATAAACATATACAACAGGCTTCTTTCAGTTTCCTTCTACCAAACCACTAAGTCTTGACAGGTGTTCAGACTGTGTCCACACATTAGAATTCATCCAACAACTTATGATTAGGGCCTCAGGCTCAATTCAGAAGGCCATGTGAAGTTGCTGCAGGCTGTGGTTTATCTCTGGTTGGAGGTGGTTGCAGCTGAAAGGCCACATGTGAGGTAGACGGATTAGGCTTCTTGGTATACTTCTGGAAAGGGTCAGAAGTGTTTGTTGGAGAATTTCTATGATTCCCCAGCCCAAATTCCTGGCCTCTCGATCCCCCTGATTGCAATTTCATGGATTACCATGTGTGGGGCATGGTTGAGAAAGACACCAACCACTCTGCCTGCAACATCAAGGCTAAGCTAGTGGTCAAGATCAAGGAAGTGTCCAAAGTTCTTTCAAGGCATATAGTGAGGAAGGAAGGTTCTGGAGCCATCTTGAGGCCATGGTGGATGCTGAGGATAGCTATTTTGAGTAAACTGTTATCTCCCAGCCATAATCTAGGTGATATTTTCCGATATTTTTAAATACTTTTTCCTTTGGATGGGATATTGTTTTCCTTCCTTCTTATGCAACCTGTCAAATTTAGTCCGAACACTCTGTATATGTATGTATATATGCATATATATATATATATGTGTATGTGTGTATGTGTGTGTGCATATGTGTGTGTATATATAGATGTGTGTATGTGTGTGTGTGTGTGTGTGTGTGTGTGTGCACGATTGATAGAATATGTATCCGGCTTAAAAATAAGTACTGGGATCAATTTGTTTGACTAAGCCCTTCAAGGCAATGCCCCAGCATGGCCACAGTACACTGACTGAAAGAAGTAAGGGATGAAAGATATGGGATATGTGTAGGTGCATAGATGACTGAGTGATTAAGAAGTTTGGTTCCCAATCATGTAAGTGTGGAGTTATGGGAGGAGATGACATTTATAAAATGCCATTCAAGGAGACAAAAGGTACTGATTTACTGCATTAATTTAACCATGTATAATGGATAGGATAAAGGTCCCTCCCTAATCCTATAGACATGTAGGGCTGGTTTTCTGGTTTTTGTGGCCCATATTTGCTCCCACTGGATGTGACACTAGTCCACCACAGGATTATTCGTGTTTGCCAGCTGAATAAGCTGGATCAATGTGAAATATATTGCTATGCTCAAGAGCATAATGTGTTACCCAGTGCAGGAATTGAAACCACAATCTTAGGATCATGAATCCAACACCTTAACCACTAAGCTAAGTGCATCCACAACCAGGTATGATGACTCCAGAGAGAATTCAGACAATTGTCCTCGATGTAGACAGATGGATTATCAAACATCTGTAGGCAATTTCAGAATTCTGAAGAAGAGTAGAGTTATCAGATGAACTTAGAGGATGGAGTTAAGAAACTACAACCTAGAGGAACTAAAAGTATTGTCTGTTAATATATAAGGAGGAGAAATTAGGGATGGAGATGATGGGTCCTATGTAAGAACAGGCACCACTTATCAGACAGATTAGTTGCAGCTAATGAATTAAAATAACCAATAGTTAAAATGTTAATTTAAGCCACAAGAAATGAGTTAAGTGAAAAATCTGTCAAATAATAAAAAAAAAGATAAAAAACAAAATTTTAGGCTACCTCTAATAGATTGAAAACAAAATATAATTTATTTGCTACTAGGATTGGCAGAATGCTATTAGTTTATTTCATAAAATTTGTGATTTAAAAAAAAGTGCTGTATTTTTTTTAATACATACTTACCTACACACATACCTACAAATATGCATATATATCGATATATCTGCATATATATGAGTGTGTGCATGTATGTGTTAGTGTGAGTTTATATTTATGTATGTATATATGTAAATATATTTACATATGTATATATTTGTGTGTGTATTTGTGTATGCATATATACATATACATATGTATATGTATATGTATATATACATTTGTGTATGCATATATATATATATATATGTTTATATGTATATACATCATATATAAATGTACACATAAACATGCATATATAAATATATATAAACATGGGAAGATGTGAATATTTATATACAAATGTGTACAAATACATATATATATATATTATAAATTAGATACATGTATGTATATATACTATATAAATTATATACACATGTGAGTGTATACACATATATGTATATCACACACATATTGCATTATTGGTGAACTAATGTTTTAATAGTTGATAATGACTCATAGACATAAAGAGTTAAAATGAAATGTAATAGAAAAATCGTTTATACATTTGGCATTATACATTATAAGTTTACAATAAAACTACATAAAAAAAAGCTATCATGTTAGAATATTCCTAAAATGTATTAAATTGGTGTTAAAATGTAAAAGAAAAATATTATAAGCACTTTGAGAGCAATAATGGTAACTAATGTTTTGAAAGTAATTTCTACAAGTCTTCTGCAGATGACAATTCATGAGTGAGTTTATTTTCAATTATGTTTAGGTTAGCAATGACAAATATTAGCAGACAGATAGAACAAGTCAACTTAACAGCTCTGACAAAGTCCTATTTTCAGGCTATTTATTGATTTCTTAATTAGCTATAAAATGCTGGAGCAGCAGAAGTTGAGTTAGTGGGGGTATAAACAGACAACAGGGTGAGGAATCAGTAGCTCATATCTTGTGAGTATTGAAATTTTTCTGTGTCTAATGCTGACACTGTAAAAACGCAAATAAACTTGGTGGGTGTAAGTAGGTCCCTCATGGTGTTCTAGCTCTATAGAGGGCCTCCTCTTGTTTATGACTGATAGTGAATTTCTTTCCCTGGGATATCAGTGACTTAGGTGTAATTATCAACAACCTAAATTTGAGAGCTGACATTAAAAATGAAGTTTATATGACCTGCAGATTGTGGTATTTGATCCTTAGAAGATTCTAGTCTAGAATCTTCTAATCGATGCTGTCATCCTTCTTCTCTCTACTTTCCCTTGGATTGAGAAAATATTGTTACCTGCTATATCTAAACAAAATATTATGATAATTGAAGCATTTTTCCATGGGGCAAACCTAAGCAAGTTTTTTTTTATACCTTGTGTGCATGTGTGGAAATATTAACAGTTACTTGTGCATACAAGTCCCTTCTCTCTGTGTAACCAACGATGTCCAGTGGATCTAAAAGACCAACATAGTTAGGTAGTAGAACTGAAAGACCAATATAGTTAGTCATTGCAAAGATTGCTGTCAGAATACAAGAGTTGAAAAGATACTGCTAGTTATCCCATCCAAAACTCAAAGAGTTAAAACAATCCACCACCTGGATCCTAAAAAAATGAAAAGTAAAGGTGACTTTAGCTGGATTTGAACTCACAGCACAGTGATCCAGAACAAATACTGCAAGCCATTCTACCAAATGTCTCTAACCACTCTGTTAGTTTATATTCTTTATTGTTGTTCATTGTGCTCTAAAACTGATGAATGTTTATTTAACTATGTTATACTTCTTGGAGAAATGTAAGTTAGCTGTAGCTTAGAAATGTTCTGTAAATATATTAGCTAGTACACATAGAATAGATTAAATTCAGAACAAAAATATATGTATCTATTTTATTATTTATATTTGGCTTATATGAAACTTTTATAAGTGTTATGTATGAAACTTTTATAAGTGTTATGTATGAAACTTTTGGCCTTTGAGTCATTTTGTAACTTCTGCCAATTACAAAACTTAAAATATATACTTAATAATAATAATGAAAAACTGATCTACACTCCCAGAGATACATCAAGTTTAATTACAGTTGGTACAGGAATCAATTACTCAATTTATTCATAAACAAATCATGATTATAATAGCATACACTAAGTACAATGGGTGTGACTGAAGAGTTTTTGGCTTTGAGTAAAAAAAATACTAGAGAATCAGTTAATTATGATTTTATTCAACATATTCCCTTCTCAGATACAAGCACTTATTGCAGTAGTCCTTCAGCTTTACTAAGCCTGGTAAAAGAACTCTGAAGGTTGGGCCTTCAACCAGGCCTTTCGTGATACTCTTAAAGCTAGGAACTTTTCAGTAACCCCCTCATATATAATACATAAGAATTATTAATAAAAGATGAAATATCTATTATCCAATGCTTTTATATGAATATTCCAGAATATATTCATGTTACAATAAAAAAGAATATTTGATAAATGATTAAGTAGAATTGTCAATTACTAATAGTTAAATGGTATAGAAGCTAGAATTAAGCTTTAGTGATGACATATAAGTGAACAAAATATCAGATATTAAGTGGAAAGTTAGCATCACATTGTATCAGTGTTCAAGACATTAACATTCAATTGGAGCAGTTCTGATCTGAAACTGGATCTAAAAGTCAAGAACAACTTGTTGAGGTAAATAAAGAAAACAATGAAATTAACAAGTATGTTGAAATAAATCTATCCAGTTGATATTCCTGAGAAAGGAGTAAATTCTGTTAAGCTGCGTACACTAGTCATAGATGTTCATCTACATCTCTGATTCAGTGGATCATGTGAGTGGATTCAGTGGATCATGATGATCACAACAAATTCACAACATTTTTTTATACAGGACTTCAAAGTTATGAAGATGTGAGATATTGTGTTGATCATGCTTCTTCAAGAGCATAAATACAGAAATATCACCACATCAGCATTGTTATTGTTGTTGTTGTTATTATTATTATTATTATTATTATTATTATTATTATTATTATTATTATTGTTCAGTAGTTATATTTTTATAACGTGCTTTCACTTCACTACCGAGCGCAGCTCTGTGCGCCTTGGGTATGTGCTGTGGTTTGCTGTGGTGCTCTTATGTTTACTGTATTGAAAGTGTTTTGCGTAGAATGTGTGCAGTACCCAGTAGTGCAATTTTCTGTATGTTATATTATTATTATTATTATTATTATTATTATTATTATTATTATTATTATTATTATTATTATTATTAAGGAGGAGGGCTGGCAGGATCATTAGCATGCTGGAGATCAAATTCAAATTCAAGGTCCACTTTGCCTTTTATTTTTTCAGGGTCGATAAAATAAGTACCAGTTGAACACTGCAGCTGATATAATCGACTCATCCCTTCCCCCAAAATTGCTGATCTCCAGGAAAAAATTGAAACTATTATTATTATCATTATTAATATCATTATTATTACTATTGCTAAGGTGGTGAGCTGGCAGAATCATTAGCACGTTGGGCAAAATGTTTTGTGACATGACATTCCTCTTTATGTTGTGGGTTCAAATTCTGCTGAGGTCAACTTTGCCTTTCATCCTTTCCTTTCGGGGTTGATAAATCAAGTACCAGTGAAACACTGGGGTTGATGTAATCAACTAGTCCCCTCCCCCAAATTTTCAGGCCTTGTACCTGTAGTAGAATGGATTATTATTTATTGTCTTTGCACAGCTTCTATTGCTGGAGATGTACTATAGTCCCAGCTGTTCACTACCTGTTATTTTATCGAGCACCATCCAGAGTATTCAAGCGGTTCCAAGCAGTGCTGATTTCTGCAAGCGCTCCACCCTTATTGCAGCCGCTATTTCTTTCATGTACTTCACAAGATTTTTACTCACTGTTCTCCAAACTCCAGCAAGTATTGGTACTACTACCACCTTTTTCAGCGACCACAACTGTTTAACCTCCCAAGCTAACCTGTTATATCTATCAACTTTTCTTTCTTCCTTATCATATATCTTGTCAGCTGGGCATGCTATATCTATGATCCAGCATCATTTGCTTTCTTTCTCAATTAACACTATGTCTGGTTTCCTATTCTCTATCTCATGGTCGCACTGAATCATAAAATCCCATAGGATCTTTGCATTATCATTTTCGATGGTGCCTTCAGGTTTATGTTCATACCACTTTTTGCTCTGTCAAATCCATAATTGTTGCAAAGTATCCAATGGACAATCCTTGCTTTTTATTATCTCTTATATTCTTTCTGGGCTAGTGGTGTACATTGATTGGTAATATGCTATATGGTTTTACCATTTTGTTTACAAATTCTGCACTTATCACTTTCTCACGTGTTGTCTATTCTGTATTTGATGTAATTTGTTCTTAATGCTTGCTCTTGGGCAACACAGATTAGGGCCTCTGTTTCTAGTTTTAGATTACTTTTAGTCATCTATAGCCAGATTAAACTGTTGGGAAAGAAAAATCCTAACATCTAGCTACAACAAGTAACCTTAGATGCCAAGAACCCTCCTTAGTATCCTTGCGGTCCATAATAACAGTTTTCTGGAGCTGTACTAAACTGGGTTTTAAGCCTATTTCCTGTAGCCATCTGTTCAAATCTTTAGCGATAGTTTCCATTGCACCAATTACTAATGGGATACATTTTACCTGCACTTTCCATGGTCTCTGCAATTCAATGGCTAAGTTCTGGTACTTTTTGTACCTCAGTGGCTAGGTCCTGCTTTTTTTTTTTTTTTTTGGTACCTCTCATATTGATTTTTTCAACATTTGTGACTGTAAAGTCAATTACCTGGCACCTTCTATTCTCTTTATCTACTACTATCAAATCAGACCTTCTAGCTTCTAATTACTCTGTCAGTCTGAAAGTTAAATTCCCACATCTATTTATTACATTCTAATACTTTACTAGGTTCATGTTCATACCATTTATCAGTATGTTCAAATCCTAGCTTTCTACATAACTCCCAGTGGATTACTCTCCCTAAGTTGACATGTCTTTTCTTGTATTCTTTCTGTGCCAGCATTCTATATTCACTTACCATATGAGTAATGCTTTCCTCTTTTGATTTCCATAACCTACATTGGGAACCTACTTAGTTTTTGTCAATCTTGTCTATCTCACCACCACCACCATCACCACCACCACTGTCACTGCTGCCATCACCACCTCTCAGACTGTAGTGCACATCTTTTGTGAAAAGTTTGTACCCAGGCATGATATTACGTTTCTTATTTATTCTATAATGTATTTCTCTTCAAATGTTTTCAGATATGCACATTATGTACTATGAATGTCTTGAAATTTTTTATTTTCAGGCATAAAAGTGATTGTGTCGCTTGTTCTTGTTGTTCATTTTTTTTTTTTTAATATCTGTCAGAATGCATTATTATAATAGGAAAAATAAATCCTAAAATTAATTTTGTGCTGCCATACTTTCAGTTATGGCAAGTTTTAAAGGGATGCATTTCTACCATAATGTAGGGTATTTCTGTATGTGTGTGTGTGCATGTGCATGTGTGTATGTATATATATATATATATATATATATATATATATATATATATATATATAT
>NC_068990.1:73932900-73940400 GCF_001194135.2 Octopus bimaculoides
ATAAATTTATTATAACCCTGTTCAATCACCTGTGCCAAAACACAGATGATGAGTATAAAAAAATCGCTGAAGTTGTACTCAAATGAAGCATTAGCAAATTACTGCATGCTCTATTAAACAGATCATGCAGTAATTACCATGTCCTTTTTAATTTAAGCCATTAACCTTGAATCATTAAACAGAGAGAATCGTGGGAATCGTTTAAATTATTTAATAACTGTAGAAAAAATAAATAAACACATGTATGAAAATAAAATAAAATAAAAATAAGAATATAATAAATATCATTATTATTATTATTATTATTATTATTATTATTATTATTAGCAGCAGCAGCAGCAGTAGTAGTAGTGGTAGTTGTAGTAGTAGTAAAAATTTTGCTGTTTTAAAATAAATATTGACACTTTAAAAAAATTTTTTTTAACCTGCATAGCAATATAATGAGTGTTTATTTTTTTGTATTTTAATCTCTAACTCGTTGCTTAGAAATTTAATCCATTACATGGGGATTTATTGAGTTAAGTGAGATAAAGGCATCACCTTGTGATATAAGGGCTTTTGTAAGGAATTAGCTCGGTTTAGCTACAACTATTGCTACTAAAATATCTGTATTGCAAGGAGCAGCTGATGCATTTGAAGTATGCAGTTGAAATGATGGTATTTTTATTGCTTGATACATTCCTTGTAAAAGTGATATAATACACGTAATATTGTTGTTGTTGTCAATGATTTTTTAACCCTAGGTCAACCCTGATAAGACAGACTTGTGATCAAATACATTTGTACCGTTATTCTCCCATCTTTCTAGTGGTATGTAGGACTCATCAACATCTAGTGTGCAATTGCCATCAAAGGCCATCAACAATTTGCTTTTGCAAGGAAATGAAGAGTCTTGTCCAAGAACACATCATGCTGCCAGGTCTAGGAATTGAATCTGTGACCCTATGATCGGGATTCCTACAACCTAACTATTGAATCACAGATCTTCTCTGTGTAGACCTATATTATCTAATGGATTCCTTTCTTATTTATGGATGGTAGGTTTGATTTCAAGGAAACTTGGTTGCTATTTCTAGTAGATTAATTGACCTCAAGGAAACTCCCTATTAAACTCAGATATAACAATGATAATTTTTTCTACTCTAGGCACAAGGCCTGAAATTTTAGAGGAGGGGGCCAGTTGATTAAATCGACCACAGTACGCGACTGGGGCTTAATTTATCCACCCTGAAAGGATGAAAGGCAAAATCGACCTTGGCGGCATTTGAACTCAGAACGTAAAGACAGATGAAATACTGCTAAGCATTTCGCCCGGCGTGCTAACGTTTCTGCCAGTTCACCGCCTTAGATATAACAGTGATAATAATGTGCAGGTACGGCTGTGTAAATGCAGACATGGCCTCTGTTCCTCAGAGTTGACTGGTTTGTCTTCTACCTCTACCAATCAGACAACCCAACCTACTTATCTTCCCACTTTTGGAACATCCAATCCCTTAATCTGACACTAGCCATTATTCCAAGAAATTTCTCCCAAGTTCAATGCCATCTGTAATCATTTCCTTGCTCATATCTTTTTACACTGACTGTCACTTCCCCATAAATTCCTGGTCATGTGTCTGTACTACAAATCATTATGAGTAGAGTTATGTTGCTGAACACTAAGATTTCAAATATTGATGTATTATGACTGGCACTCCATCAGTTTCAGCTGATCTGATCAATGGAACAGCCTGCTTGTGAAATTAATGTGCAAGTAGCCGAGCACTCCACAAATACACATACCCTTAATGTAGTTCTCAGGATGATTCAGCATGACACAGAATGGGACAATAGAGGTACTACTCATTTTTGCCAGCTGAGTGGACTGGAGCAACAGGAAATAAAGTTTCTTGCACAAAAGGCACAACTTACCACAAGGAATAAAACTCAAGGCCTTACAATCTTGAGCTCAATACCTTGACCACTAAGCCATTTCTGAAAAAATAAAAAAAAAACTATTCATTTCCTCTGGTCTCTCTTTACTCTTTTACTCTTTTACTTGTTTCAGTCATTTGACAGTGGCCATGCTGGAGCACCGCCTTTAGTCGAAGAAATCAACCTCAGGACTTATTCTTTGTAAGCCTAGTACTAATTCTATTGGTCTCTTTTGCCGAACAGCTAAGTTACAGGGATGTAAACGCACCAGCATCGGTTGTCAAGTGGCGTTGGGGGACAAACACAGACACACAAACATATACACACTCATACATATATATATATATATATATATATATATATGGGAGAATATACAAATAATAACAACAGACAAGGACAGGTGGTGTAAATAACAAAAGGATATATTAGTATGACGCTCGGGAATACGGAAAGTCTTTGACGTTTCGAGCTAAGCTCTTCAACAGAAAGAATACGGATATATACATACACATATATACGATGGGCTTCTTTCAGTTTCCATCAACCAAATCCACTCACAAGGCTTTGGTCGACCCGAGGCCATAGTAGAAGACACTTGCCGAAGGCCCACGCAGTGGGACTGATCCCAGAACCATGTGGTTGGTAAGCAAGCTACTTACCACACAGCCACTCCTGTGCCACTCTCTACTAATTTTTTTTTTTTTAATTGCAGGTAAAAATATTCATGTAAAGCAATTTTCCCTACTGGAAGATAAAAATATTCTCTTCTACTCTAGGCACAGGGCTCAATTAGATCGACCCCATTATGCAACTAGTACTTAATTTATTGACCCTGAAAGGATGAAAGGCAAAGTTGACCTTGGTGGAATTTGAACTCAGAACATAAAGACAGATGAAATACCGCTAAGCATTTCACCCAGCGTGCTAACGTTTCTGCCAGCTCGCCACCTTACGAAGATGAAAATATTGCCAGAGAGAGAGAGAGAAAGAGGTGTCACTTGTCTTAACTGGCTTAAAATATAAAACATAAAAACCAAAGGATTATGCAAATATTAAAATTCAAATACATTAAAACAGAACAAAGAAGAGCTTTTAATACCTTGAAAAGAAATCTCCTTGCATTTATGCATGTGTATGTATGTGTAAATATGTGTTAGTGCGTGATACATTAAATTGGTACACGTAAAAATGTGTGAACATATTTTAATCACTGTGAGATTGCTTCCAGGTTACAGCATAATAAGGATAATAGATCCAGTTTCCTGGTTACAACCAAATAAAGAAGGATTTATATACTTGCAAGGAAGGGAATAAATAAACCTCAATGTGGTAAATAAATTTTCTAGAAATAACAACTAAATCTCCTTCAAATTATACCATACTGTCTTAAAGAAGTGCAGGGCACATTGAATAATATAGTCCTAAATATATCTTTAAAACAGGAAAAACATGAGGTAGTATGGCCATAAATGGAAAGCTTTTGATTATGGGCTTGCTTGATCAAGGCCGACTAGGTGCTAAATAACAAACAACAAAGAAGCTATTTCCATAGCCATAGCTTATGTTGTTTTCTACTGTAGTTAAAATGTCATCAGACTTAGCACAGCTGGTTATTATATTTCATGCTAAGTTGCCGTTATATCAACAAACACTTTACAAAATATTCTGATGGAAAGTCAATTAAATAAAACATAGTTTGGGCAGAAATGTTTATCAGTCACCACACACATTTTGTATATGCTGGTATATAAAGGTGAGATTGTATAAAATTTCAGGGATATACTAACAGGTACCCATCACTATTCAAAAAACTGCTAAGGAAAGAACTGATTGTGAGGTAACTAACGATGGTCTTTGGTAGTGAAGAACACTTGGTATATGTGTATATATAAAGGTGAGGACGTACAGAATTTCAGGTACATACAATTAGGAACCAACCAGTATTCAAAAAATAGCTAAGAAAAGAGCTGTATCTGAGGGGAACTAATAATAGTTTTTGGTAGCAAATTGCACTTGATATGTGAGTATATAAAAGTGGGGTTGTACAGAATTCCAGGTATATACTCCTTTCTATTATAAGCAGAAGGCCTGAAATTTGGGGGAGGGGGATAGTTGATTACATTGACCCCAGTATTCAACTGGTACTTATTTTATCAACCCTGAAAGGTTACACATCTGATTTCTTCTCAGAAAAGACTTGCCTGAAGTATCAGAAATCAATTAACTCTCTCCTTATTTAGGGTCAGAACAAGTGTGAGGGCATGCACCATTGCAGAACGTGAAGATGGATGGAACACAGCTAAGCATTTCACCTAGAGTGGTAATCAGTCTGCCAGTTAATCATTATTCAAAAAACAGTTAAGAAAAGAATTGAATCTGAGGGAACTAACGATGGTCTTTGGTAGCAAAATGCACTTGATATATGTGAGTATATAAAGGCAAGGTTGTACAGAATTTCAGGTATGTACTAATAGGAACCAATCAGTATTCCAAAAACAGTTAAGAACAGAACTGAACCTGAGGCAACTAACGATAGCTTTTGGTAGCAAAAAGCACTTAATATAACAATATGCACATGATTCATGAAAAGTGGTGAGAGTTGACATTTTCCAATGTACTATTTCACATCTGATTTCTTCACAGTAAAAGACTTGCCTAAAATATCAGAAATCAACTAATTCTCTCCTTATTTAGGGTCAGGACAAATGTGAGAACATGTGCCTTTGTAGTGCATTTCTGCATTCACTATTTGTTGATATATTCCTAGGTCCTCCCAGGTGACCTGTCAAGCAGAGTCCCAGTTAGTTCCCAACTCTGCATGCCAGAGGGTCATCTGCCATGACCATGATGCATGTGGTCAACCAACACGAGCCATCAACCCTACCAGATCTTGGGTTCAAGACAAATATCCATGTCTTTCATTGGCTCCTTGGAACGACTCCATTTTGTCTGTCTCTGCTGCAGCTGAAAATTGGTGACTGCTTCACTTATCTTGCCAGTGAGATTCATAGCGGCATTAGCTACAAGTCAGAAGTTCTAAGGAGACTTGGATGAACTGGTGCAATTGTGGACTCACTGAACATGGGTGTTTAGTGCTGCAGGAGGACAAAGGCTTATGTCTTTAGGTCTCTGGCTTTCCTTGTCCTGTTCTGTAGTTGTGAGACTTGAACACTGTCCAGGGCCCTTAGAAGCTGCCAGACTCCTTTGGTACTAGGACACTTCACATGATTATGGATTATCATATTGGTTGGATATGAAATCCAACCAATGAGTCTACCCAGAAACTAGGATGTGTGCTCTTGTATGATTTGGAAGTGCCAGCTCAGACTGTTTAGCGATGTTACTGCTTCTCCATATTTGATAAATTTTATTTTATTTTGAAAATTCAAAAACAGCTATTATATTATTACATGATTTCTGTTTGCATTCTCTAAAGAGAAAACTCAGAAAGCATTTCTCAAGTACAGCCTTAAACTTGACGTCTAAAATAAACTAAACAACTAAAAAACAAAAAGAAACACAAGTAAAGAAAACAAATACAGCTGAACAAATGAACTTCGATTTTTATTTCCAGAATTTCTTTTATAGTAAGTAAAAATAAGAAGTAAGTAAGGATAAAATGTCTTTTACAAGAGATAGAATTACATGAAAATTTTTTTATTTAAATGTAACTATGTCTCTATAATGTTCAAGAAATTATTAAGAAGGTAAACCATAAAACTCTGATTCTTTATATTCAGAATTAGCATTCAGATTTATTTGTCAAATGTAATTCTTTATTTCATTTACATAATTTTGAATTAATCATGCATTATCTCGTAACTTCAAGATCCCTTTGAGGTTATTGCTTATTTTTAGAATGACATTGTAGGCTAAGTGTGAGAAGCTGGATTTGGTCAGTATGAATGTATAATAGGTTAAATATTCCATTCTGGATATTGCTGGTTTAAATGCCAAAAGCAAAGCCCTTTGTACCCAGCAAAGCATAGACCACCATGACTTTTCTTCACTGTTCTCAACTCTATGCCATCTTTTCTGCTTCTCTTCAGTTGGATCCCCACTGTTTTCTTCAGGTTTGCTTCAGAAACCTGCCTGTGTTTCCCTGAGGGAAAGCCTTCTTTTACCAGGTCTTGTTGGTTTTGAATTGTCATAGACACATCTGTAATAGACACACCTGTAATTGTGCATTTTCTCTAGCTAGAGATGTTGACCCTAAACAAACTCATTTTTTACTTCTGTGAAATCGTGTTTCATTTTAGTCTGGCCTTTTTCCTTTCACATATCCATGTGGGAGATCCTATCAGGAGCTTGTACTCTGCCAATGTAGCTCTCAGACACTACAATAAGATTTGAATCGTGTAGTGGATGAAAGTTTCCTGTCATCAATTAACATATTAACCACCACATGCACAACCGATGGTTCATTGCAAACTACACATAACGACCATATACACTACTAGTGGTACACTTTCATAATTTGAGAAAATATTTTATTCTGTATCTTTGACATGGTTTTGAGGATATCTAAATAACATGTGTACTAAATATTAAAGTTTAATTATGAAATATTGTAAAAACGCAAACAAAATTACATTTCCTTGTAATTAAACTGTACAATGTGATTGGAAATATGTGGTAAGTTCCCGTAACAGGCCGTGGCAATTAACATGTTAAAAGATAGAAAATCAAGTGTGTTAGCCATGTAACCTGATACTAAACCTTTAGCAAATAAGATCATGTATGGAGAAATCCAGAGTATAAGATGTTATTGAAGATCACAAAAGGGTTGACTGAATAAAATCATAGTGTTGGCAGACAAAATGGTGGAGAACATTTGATTAGTTGACATAAGGTCACATATATGTGGTAAAGGAAGTAGAAAAAGATCATTTGAGACTACCCATGAACTTAGGAGACAAAAGCTCCCTCTATTCCCCTTAGAAGAGTTTAAAATCTAAAAAAAGAAAAATAGGGAAGGGAGTTAATTCTAATAAGATCAGTTGTTCGAAATTTTTGGACAGTGTGCAACAGTTAATGCAGACTGTAGTGGATCATATCTGCTCTTTGAACCTAGTTGATGAAAGCAACTTTAAGTTGCTTGATGATCAGAAAAAAAAACGAAGCAGAGGTGTGTTGTGTTTCTTGATGCATGCACATATGGATTGTGATTACCTGATTTCGATGATGATGATGATAAGGCATTCCATTCATAACACTATTTCTTCTCTTAAAATCCTTCATCAGCTCTTCAGATTTGGTGTTTTAGAGTGTGTTCAGACACTTCGTTGACAGACAATTTGCCGACAGACAATTCGCCAACAGACAATTCGTCGACAAACAATTCGCTAATTGTACAATTGGGTGACTGAACAATAAGTCGACATGCGGAAGTATCGATCATGGAGTTGATGAAAATGGAACAAGGATGCAGAAAGCTTCTATGCAAAGGGTACACCTATATTATTGATGGAATCAGAAAAAGAGAGACTTATTGGAGAGGTGCAAATCATAAACCATGCAGTGCTAGACTGACAATGAGTGATGATCAAATTAGCACAACTCCTTCTGAACACGTACATCCACCTA
>NC_068990.1:73945407-73945748 GCF_001194135.2 Octopus bimaculoides
TTATATAAGTATGTGTACGTATATGCGTGTGTTATGTATGTAGAAATATATATATATATATATATGTGTGTATATGTACATGCATATATATATTTATACATTGTATACTTAAGTATGTATATATTTGTATATGTGTATATATAAAGAGAATGCTTATACTTATATATAATTTGAAATTCTATATTATAAGGATGAAGTTACGTTTGTTTTTGTATGCTTGCATGCATCTCATAATATGAAGTATGTATAAGTGGCATTGTAAAAGTCTGCATGTTCTAACGGTTATACAGGTACATGTAATTGCATATATATATATATATATATATATATATATGTGTGTG
>NC_068990.1:73945758-73948231 GCF_001194135.2 Octopus bimaculoides
TATATATGTGTGTGTGTGTGTGTGTGTGTATGTGTGTGTGTGTGTGTGTATATGTACATATGTATATATATGTTTATAAATACATAGTGTATATATGTATGTGTGTGTGTGTGTGTGTATGTAGATATAGATGTATCTGTAGGTATATATATATATATATATATATATATATATATATATATATATGTGTGTGTGTGTGTGTTTGTGTGTGTGTGTGTCTGTGTATGTTTGTACATAGTGTTTCTGTTTCAGGTTATTAGAAAAAAAGTCATTCTATTTTTTTTTTAAACATGAGACTATTAAACTCAAAACTTCTGCTGTCTTTTCTTTTTGCTTTTGTATCTTCTTTCTCTGTCTCTGTCTGTCTGTCTGTCTGTCTCTCTGTCTCTCTCTCTCTTTCACTCACTCTGTCTCTCTTTCTCTCTCTTTAATCAAAGTGTCCCTTCACAATCAATACACTCCAGCGTGTTCATAAAATTTTAAAGACAGAGAAAAAAATTTAAGCAAAAAAGAAATATGGATTTCTGGAGCAGATGGACTTTAAGGCAATTGAATTGTTCCGTAGTAGTGGAAAAATTTAATACTAAGGAATTTAATGAAGTATTCTGAATTGGTTAATCTATCGGAGAAAGATTGTGTGAAATATTTTCAAGAAAGCACGTAATTCAATATGCTTCCATTTCTAAACTCATTTCTGCAATGTTATGGAATTTTAAACTCATCTTAGTGGATCTTAAATATTTTCAAGAAATCTGTGCATCATAGAATACTCTAATGGTGATGTGTATCATAATTTTTGAAAATCATGTATGTTTGACACTTGGTTAGCAAAATTATGTTATTTTACCACTTAGTTTGTGTGATATTGTGTGTTCTGGTGGTATTGGTTTTGAGCTCTCACAATTGTTAATTTGTGAGTTTGATTCCTGGACTGTGTGAAGTGCTGTGTCTTTGAGCAAAGCACTTAATATCACATTACTTAAGTCCATTCAGCTGAAAATGAGCATCATTGGTTTGTAGAGCACTAACTCTATGATGCATTGGTGTTCTGTTTGGGGTGATGTCTTGTATAATGGTTGTCAAATGAGCTCATTGACTTGGTGCAGGCTTTATTCGGTCTGTAGTGGAGGGTTTATGCTTGAAGCCCTTTCCTTTTTCTGTTCTCTTAAACATGGAAAGCAAAAGGAAAGAAGTATAGATAGTATAGTGTACACAAATATATATGCAGATATTTGAACTATTAGACTCTTGATGAAGAATAACCAAATGAAAAGAAGTTCCAGAGTAAGGCAAATCAGAGTTGGACAAATTAATTAGTTGATTGTTAAAAAGGTTACAACAAGATATTTTCAGGTGTGTACATAAGATGCTAATGGAAATGTTGAGACATGTGAGTATAAGTGAAATGAAGTTGGCTTGGGCAATTTGGTTTCCTGGGTCATGTGACCTGCTGTAAATGTTTTATGTGTTTCTGGTCAAGATATTTAATTTTGCATTTCCATCATCCATGTAACTTCAGGGAATTAGGATATTTATGAGTCATTTTTACAGCATGGCAAGATTCCTATCCTGACACAAATTGACTGTTAAACAGGAGTGAAATGCATTTTCATCTAGATAGACAGTGGTGAAGGTGTTATGTATTAGCCAACTCTCTTTTGTATGCAGCTAATACATTAAATTCTAGAAGAGGGGAGAAACATCTACTTTTTAAAAAAAATGTAATTTCAAAAACTATCGTCAAGAAGTAGAAATCTATAATTCGAAATTGTAATGTTTTATATAAAAAATCCCTGACATAAAGACTCCATCTCAAATTGATGGAAATCGATTTTGTGACATAACGTTATTAGTAAAAGTATAATGAAGTCTGTGTGTTACTGGTGAGTTCATTATAAGGTTGAAAATATCTGGAATCATTTCCCATACTTGCTGATATAGTCACAACAATATTATTCATTGACTAATAGGACTTTTCTCGTAACTCTTCAAAGTTTTACTAGTTGATATTTTAATGCTCTCTGCATTAAGCATTCTTTTACACACACACGCATGCATGTATGCATGTATGCATGTGCACGTGTGTGTGTGTGTGTGTGTGTAGTTCTCAGATGAGATCCAGAGATTCTTAGTACAGAAGACACTTAGTAGTGCTGAAAAGATTCAAACTTAGACTCTGATGTTTTTACCAGGGATCATTCCACAAGGTAAAGAAAGGCTAAAAGAGGGATCGAGCTGAGCAGGTATAGAGGCAATTATGCAGATAGACAAATTAGATACAGCAAATCTTTCTAATACATCAAGTATATTAAATATATACCCAAACTAATATATTTAATATATTTGATGTATCTAATTTGTTTATCCACATAATTACCCTCTCTTTCTCTCTCTCTCTCTCTCTCTCTCTCTCTCTCTCTCGCTCTCTTTATATATATGTATATATATATGTATATAAATATATATATATATA
>NC_068990.1:73948417-73949652 GCF_001194135.2 Octopus bimaculoides
TATATATATATACATACATACTGATATACAATGGGCTTCTTTCAGTTTCTATCAAATTCACTCACAAGACTTTGGTCAGCCTGAAGCTGTAGTAGAAGACACTTGTTCAATGTCTCGTGCAGTGGGACTGAACAGTGGTTCTCAAACAAACTTCTTACCACACAGTGACTCTTATGACTGATAAGTTGATAATAGCACTGAAACATATCAGTCCACACTATAATTATTTCTTGTTAGCTTTTTGAATCCATGCATTATATATGTTAACACCAACTTACCTGACTGAAAATATTAAATATGTGGTGTAGCAGGAACTAAACTCATTAAAACAAAGAAGATGATTCAGAAAATTAACATCAGCATGATTTGAGCTGAGAATACAAACAGCCCGAACAAGATTCTGTAGTCCAGAATTTACAATAACTTGCTACACTTCATTATAAAGAAATTAAGAAGAAAGTAAATAATAAAATTTTAATGAAAATCACAAGAAAATATTAGTCTCAAATACAAAACTGTTTAATTCAATAAATATTTCCATAAATTTAAAAATAATTATAAATTCTGCTTATGTAAATGTCAATGTACTAAGAATTGTTGATGGCTTAATCAAGAAAATTAAAGAAAATCTTTAGAAGTCTTGATGTTTATCAGATAAAGGGTTAGCAGGATAAATGTTAATTCTACGTTGATGAATATCTCAAATATTTTCTGTGAGATAGGAACTGGGATATTAGTAGAATATTATTATTTCTATGAAACTATTCAGAGTCATTTAAAATTGATAAAATAGAATGTTATCAATTAATATCTACTAAGCCAAAAAATTGCTGATTAGCTTTGACTAGGCACAAGGCCAGTAACTGAATTGGGCAAGTATAGTTCCTAAAAGAACAACTGTTAAAAAAAAAATAAATGGTTAAACTAACTTTTAAGAGATAACAAACATATGTGTGTGTATATGTGTGTGCATGTGCGTGTGTGTGCATTATCTCATGAAAGCTATTTTTATATAGTGTTTTCTTACTTTTCTTTTTAATCGTTCTTTTAGGAAAAGAGCAATTGTTGAGACCTTGCCTCAGATAAACCTTTGTTCAACCCATGCTAGCATGGAAAAACAGACTGAAGTAAACAATAATATATATGTATGTGTGTGTGTGTATGTGTATACATATATGTTTGTATTTAGATGTGTGTGTATATATATATATATATATATATATATATATATATAT
>NC_068990.1:73950392-73960172 GCF_001194135.2 Octopus bimaculoides
TATATATATATATACGTACAATAAATTAAATAGAGAAATGCAATTGATAATCTAACAATATATTACATTAAAATATAATATAATATAAGATAATATAACCAATCTTTAAAAAAAAAAGCAAATACACCCAACAATTAGTTTTTTACTCTGATAAACTAAGTAATTTGGTATTTATTCTAGGAACAATGTTTATGTAAATATGAATAAGTAGATTACAACAATTATTATATATAATTATATATTTTTGAATAATCATAAATATATGTATTAATTGTGATACAAACTAAGTTCAATAATTTCAATAATTTTTGTAATATCATGTACTTTAGAGCTTATATACATATTGCAATACTCTAATTTTGTTACTTCTGAAAGACTTAGTGAAATTTAGATATATATTTTTTTATTTATAGTTTATTATCTTTTTATCTAAAAAAATAATATAGATTATAATTATTGTAGATCCATGTTTTTTGTTTATTTTGATTTACGGAGTTCTCACTTCAATAAACTACATAAATAAGGACCATTATTTGTTAGTTACTTTGAATAATCTTTATATCAATAACAATAAATAACTGACAGGAGTTATTATATACTATCATTGTATGTAATTTATATATATTTTCTTTGAGTAATCATAAATAAATGAAAAGTAGCACATATAAATAAATAGTTAGTTGATATACTATGAATATGTTCTTTTGAACATGTATAGGCTTATTTAGAGAATAAATATTGATTTACTCTATTTATCTGTCTCTAAAACTAAGTAAAACTCTGATACTTTATATATATACATATCATCATCATCATCATCGTCGTTTAACGTCCACTTTCCATGCTAGCATGGGTTGGATGATTTGACCGAGGACTGGTGAAACCAGATGGCTACACCAGGCTCCAATCTGATTTGGCAGAGTTTCTACAGCTGGATGCCCTTCCTAATGCCAACCACTCCGAGAGTGTAGTGGGTGCTTTTATGTGCTACAGGCACGAAAGCCAGGTGTGGAATTTAGTTAATGGCATTGGCCAACTCACTGCTATGGTAGAGGATATTTACTCAAGGTGTAGCAGAGTAAGAGTGAACAGGCAACCACATTATTGCATAGCAAACTTCTTAATGTCACAAATACATTTGCAGCCATGCAATAACTTCCATAACTTTCTAATATAACTTTATAACAGTTACCCTAAACAGCATCCAAAAAGGGTCACTCAGTTGATCAGCATAATGTTATGCACAAACATGCTTCAATCTCTAGCTCACAGTCATATTGCCTCATCTCTCTGCCATTTCTATTGCTATCAAAATGGCCTCTGATATTTGTGAATCCGACATCACAAAACCAAAAACTAATCACTATGCTTAGTCTTTCTTTTCTGGGATGTTGGCCCTTTGCCTGCATCTTTCACACTGTTGATGACTTACACCATCAATGGCCTCAATTTCATCACTCTAGCAGGGCTTGCAAAGATCATAGGCATTACCTTTTTCTCCAACCCTAGTAAGTAAGTAAAAGGGAAAAAACAAAATCCTCTCTATCAAGAGTGTCTTGATACCTTATCTTTCTGCATTTATAGCAATGTGCAGATTGTTTAGTAATGAAAAAGGAAGAATTCTAATCTTATTTAGAAAGCTGTGAATGATTGAGGGGGTTTAATTTCAAAGTCAATGGTGCCAGGCTCCATTGATTCCACACACCGTTTTTCATATATCAACCAAAACAATAAAACTAAAACAGATATGAAATAAACATTAACTAAGATTTAAAACTAGACTGCACAAAACAAAGAAACTATCACCACCTAGACAATGTTTATTGTTGTTTTTTAATCCTTGTTCACCCTTGATCATATAAATCTAGGATAAAAAATACATTCTAGTCATGACCATCTCATCAGACTACATTATCTATCGATTTCTTTGTTTAAAGTGATGCAATTTGATTTAGAGGGTAGATGTAACAGCTATTTCTTGCAATTTGAGTAACCATGTAACAGCTTCCCTTATGGAGTATGTGTTTGTGGTAACTTGTCTGACTAACCCTTGTGTAACGGAGAATATTTGATGAAGAATTGTATGAAGTGTAGCAATATTTAATATTCATATTAACATAATTAGTCACATGGATAATTGTGCCATTTGCTGACATGATCAATTATTGATAAGAATGGCTTCATTATCTGGAATTAATTTAGACATTTAATTGATAACACATTTTATGTTAAATATTTATAGTTTCAAGCTGCAACGATATTGTAATTTGTATCTTAATATTTCATGCTGCCACAGTAGAGCTAATCAGTTAAACTATGCTAACATGTGAAGTCCATTATCATGATGAAACCAACAATGGTTATTTGAAATAATATTTTTATCCTTCCTTCACCTCAAAACGAATAAACCCCACCCCAGAAAAAACAAAAAAAAAGCCCAAAAAAACAAACTAACTGGTCTAGCTGCATGGTTAGGAAGTTTGTTTCACAACAGCCTGTTTTTTAATTCAATGCCACTATGCAACACCGGGATATGAATGAAGCACATCATCATACAATAAGCCCTTCACTCTGAGCAAAAAGACCTTTGTTGCCAACAGCAGTAATAGCTCCCTAAACTTTCTCCAATCTATTCTTATTCTTGTTACTATACATTCAGAGCAACCATTTCCCTTGATGAGGACACCTCCTAGGTAACAAAAGTTATTATCTACATCTAGTGGGCCATCCAGGTATTTAAGAGAATTGATTTCTGGTATGCTCATTGTACATGCTACTCCAGTACATTTATCACGTATGAAGCCTACTTTTTCTGCTAGTTGCCAGTTATTTCATTACTTCTCTTGTGCAACCATAGCATGTAGAGTTTATACCTACTCCTATCAAGTAAGGCAATTTCCTCGAAGATACCAGGGTTCTGTTTTCTTTACTTCTTACTAAAACTTTTGTCTTTGCTAAGTTTACCTTCAGACCTTTGAATTTTAGGTTTAATTTCCAAAACTGGAATTTTCCCTCTAATTTCCCCGATAGATTTAGCTATAGGAACTAGGTCATCAGCATGTAAGAGTCCCATGAATAGCAATTTTTAAACTCCTCTATGATAGCTTGTAGGACTATGGTGTATAGGAGCAGGCTGGGGTGTGAGAATTGACAAACTCCTACTCTCACACTAAATACACTGAAATCACTGAGTCTCACTTTGCTTATTGCCTTTTTGTATAGGCTCCAGTTGGGTGTTCAAAATTTTATTATAGGGTCTGCTGATCAAAACTTTACCTTATTTCTACTTATATTTTGTTGTAAGCCTGTTTTCATAAGCAGACATCAAATTATTTTAAAATTGTCAATATAAAATGAAAACCAGAATTTCCATAACACTTGATCCAAAATATTTGCTTTCGTTTTTTTTCCCCCATTATAATTAACACTTTCCACTAATGCCAGGAATAGTCAATAAATTACTGGTACTTGTTCCATTAATTTCAATTAGGGTGAAAACAAAAAACAAAATGTTTTGAACGCTCAAAATATGAAAGGAAAATGAAGAGAAAAAATGTCCATAGGGGATTGAAACACCATTGCTAGGTTCAGGTTGACTGAGATTAATCTCTTTTTACCCTGGACTAAAATATCTAAGCCAATGAAAAATCTTCTGTGTGGTCTATGGATTTGTTAGAAATAACAGCCAAATATGAAAGAGCATATTCAGTAATGAAGTCCTTGAACATAATGGCTCATAAATTACATATTCAATGTAGGACAATAGAAATAATAGCCAAATCTCCCTCATATCATACTTTACAGTTGCATAAATATGGAAGGACAAATTTAGTAATATAGTCTAAGATACATTATGCCTGAATAAATGACATATTGGCTGTAGAAACTGTTAAAAATAAGAGCCAAATGTCACCCATATCAAACTTTAGTTTCATAAATATGGAAGAACAAATTCAGGAATGTAGCCTCAGATGCATAATGGTTGAATAAAAGACATTTTGGATATAGGAATGTTCAATAATGACTGACAACAGCAGCAGCAACAAATACAACAACAGCAGCAACAACTACAATGAAACAATTAATAACAGCTATGCACATGTGAAAATGAAATTGAATAGCATTAGCATGATAACTGGAGTGAAGAGAATTAGCTTTGCACAACAGGGAATTGAAATCCTTTCCTTGTCTCAACTTCTCCGATGCTTGCTCTATAAATTAATAATAACAGACATTATTGCTACTTAAAAACCTTGCTGAAAAAATATTTGAGGTTATTTTCATTTTTTATTTTTTCTTTCTTTCTTTTTACTTTTTTTTTAAAATGAAAATCAGTTAATGCTTACATTTGATTGGCAATTTTAACAAGGTGGAATTAGATTATTTAATTTTGCCACATAAAGCTAGCTAAAGCTCAAAAAAAAAAAAAAAAATAACAACAAAAAAATTAGAAAACCTAACTGATTTGATAACTTCTCTGACCATAGTAAAAAGTTATCTTGTAAGATTTGAAATACCCAATGGTTAATAAGGCAATTAATAACTCTTTGGTTCTGCTGTCATTAATTTGAATTCCCATCTGTGCGTAAGGTAGCTCTATTGAATGTTATTACTTAATAGCTTTTTCATTTCAATTAGATATTAAACAAAATTGACATAGTTTGCATAGATCAATTCAAAGGCTCGGGAAAAAAGAAAAATAGAAAATAAAAATAAAAAAAATTAAATGAGAAGGATTTATACACACACACAAACACACATTCTCTCTCTCTTCCCTTCTCACACACACACACACACACACGCACACACATACACACATGTATGTATGTATGCATGTAAGTGTGTATGTATGTACGTACGTATGTACATATGTGTGTATTTTTTTATATTAATTTTATCAGATCCTTTGGGAGTTAATATCATTTCTAAGTTCAAGCTCATATAATAAAAATGTCTGTTATTGATTTTGGAAACTAATTGACGCACACACACACACATGCACACACACACACACATACACAGACTCACACATACACACACATACATATACACTTACATATGTACACACACACGCAAATGTATGCAAATATATATATATATATATATATATATATATAGATACAAAAATGTAGATATTTATACATATATATGTATATACATATATGTATATATGTACATATACACACATATATGTACATTTACATATATGTTCACACACGCGCACACACACACACACACACACACACATACATATATATGTATATACATATATGTATATATATGTACATATACACACATATATGTACATTTATATATATGTTCACACACGCACACACACACACACACACACACACATACATATGTACGTATTAAAATGAGAAAATGAGATTAATGACTCAAGGACCTAGTATTTTATTTCAAAGCATTTCAACTACTTGTTTGCACACACTACACTACACACACACACACACACACACACACACACACACACGAACACACATAAGTGCATTTACACATACATACCTATATACATATATACATATAAATACACACATGCATATATAGACATATGCCCCACAGAGACATACACATCAAGACTTAAACATATGATAGTTAGTTACTAATTATCTGCTCTGCACTTATAATTTTCCCCTTAATGATAAGAAAATTAGTTACCTGCACATCAGCAGACAAGGTCTCCCTCTAGTTGCTATGGAGCCATGTTTAACCTTTTAGCAACATCCGTTGTCAAGTGCCTATGGGGTGACAAACACACACACATAAATACACATGCACACATGCACGCATGTATGATGGGCTTCTTTCACTTTCTGTCTGCTAAATCAACTCACGAGGCTATAATAGTAGAAACTTGCCTGAAGTGCCACACAGTAGGACTGAACCTGGAACCATGTGGTTGAGAAGCAAGCTTCTTACCACGTAGCCACATGTTTATTTTTAGAGTGACATTGTAGTCTAGGTCTGAGAGGCCAGATCCAGTCAGTTTGAACATAAAACACAAAGAACCCTTTGGTCAGATATGACTGGTTTAACCCTTTAACATTTAAACCAGCCATACCAGGCCCAAATATTCTATCTTGTTTTATGTTCAAACTGGCCCCATCCAGCCTCTAACACTTACCTTTCAATGTTATTAAAAAAATAAACAATTATATCATTAAAATCTCAAAACTGTGAGATAATATGTAATTAATTCAAAACAATATGAATAAATATGCATTACATTTGATAGAATAATCTGAATGTTGAAGAGTTAAAAGTTAAAGAATTAAACTTCATGCATCAATTAATAAGTTTTAGTTGTTAGCATGTTTATCATCACTGCTTTACTTTCTACTCACACCAAACAAAAACTGTGTTCAGTGATCATAAGATTAAAAAAAAATTCATTAGTTATTTCATAATTCAAGACCGGAAAATATAGTTTCTATCCCTGAAGATATCAACAGAACATGGTTTTTCACATTTAATATCATTTGAATGATGACAATTCAAACATACTGTCGGATTGAAACATATGTAGGATTCTTTTTGTTATTTTTTGGTTGTTTTGTTGATCCAGTTTCTGTATTCTTATGTGTATCACATTTTCATTCCATTACTTTCCCGTTGTGATTCAAATAAAATAAACCAAGTATCTATTATATTTTGTCTTTTCCATTTTCTTTTATTAACTTTATAATTTATTAGACTGTTTTAATGCTAGTTGATATCTGGATTGTTATTAACAATCCCTTACAAGGAAATTACATCCTCTCTCTCCCTTTCTCTCCCCCCCCCTCTCTCTTTCTCTCTCTCTCTCTCTATATATATATATAGGCTCTGGTAAGTTTATTTTTTCTGGGACAAGTGGAGCTGCATTGAATGATAATTAAGTTGCAGGTTAAGTTCTTATAGAAAGATATTATAGAAAGTTGTTTTTTGATTAAATTTGGAGTTGTGTTATTGTTCAGAATTCAATCATGCATGTAAAACTTTGTAGCCAGGTTGGTCTATTTAAATGTGATAGATTCAGGTCTTGAGCTTGACTTTTTAAGGCTCACAAATATATATATATTATATATATTTAAGTCACAATAATCTGGTGGTATTCATTAAAAATGTATCATTTTACAAAGCATGTAGAATATATAGTAAGTTACTTATAAAATATAATAAAAAAATTATCTTTGCATGTTTTAAGTTGCAAAACAATTGAACAATTGTGATATAAGAATTCCTGAAGGTTGAATAGATTACATAATACTATTTTCTCTTATTATTTATAACTTTACATTTATATATATATATATATATATACACCTTAGGAAGCTTCAGTAGTAATAATAAGATATAAGTTAATAAATACACTTCTTCTTTCCTAATGATGTGTAGAAAATAGTGGGATGAATTGCCCAAAAGACTGTTTTATTTGTTGATTACTCTTCAGAGAAAGTGTATCAAATCTTCAGTTAGAAGAATAGAGTATTTAGAGACTTTATAAAGCAGTCACAAAATGAATTATTACTGTTGTGGGTGGTTTAATTTACATTTTTTTCCCTTTAGATTGTTTTTTATTAATTGAACAAAATATATTTTATGCAGAACTCAGCATGAATCAAAACTACAGAAATAAATATTAGAAAGCTGTAGCTGTAATATGAGCATGTAAATACATTTTTTCCATGTTTTTGTCGTGTGGAAAATGAAGGGAAATCTCCTCATGCTCTATTTCATAATTTATGGAAGCTCCTCACAGATGGATTATTTTTACAATTGATGGCTGGAGTATTCAGTAGCTATATAAAGCAGAATGGAAATAAGCTATTACTGTGGTGGATAGCTTAATTTGCATATTTGCACTTTAGCAACTGATCATTAATTAAAAATATATATATTAATGCATTGGGCCTCACCGAGGCGATGACTACTGACCGAGACTTTTGGAAATGTGCTGTGCGTGAGAAGACCCGGCAAGCCAAGTAAGATCGTTGCCAGTGCCCCTGGACTGGCTCTTGTGCGGGTGGCACATGAGATGCACCATTTTGAGCGTGGCTGTTGCCAGTACCGCCTGACTGGCTCCCGTAGGATTTTCGAGTGAGATCGTTGCCCAGTGCCCCTGGACTGGCTTGTGCGGGTGACACATAAAAGACACCATTTCGAGCATGGCCGTTTTCGTGCGGGTGACACGTAAAAGCACCCACTACACTCTCTGAGTGGTTGGCGTTAGGAAGGGCATCCAGCTGTAGAAACTCTGCCAAATTAGATTGGAGCCTGGTGTTGCCATCCGGTTTCACCAGTCGTCAGTCAAATCGTCCAACCCATGCTAGCATGGAAAGCGGACGTTAAACGATGATGATGATGATGATGATGAAGTGAGTGAATTAGAAGTACAGATTTGTTTACATTACTATAGTTCATTATCACAGCTAAGTCTTTTTTAATATTTCAGTTTTATTTCAGTACTTCTAGATTTCAATGACCCTTAAACGATAACAGGTAAAGTTGACCTCAGCAGAATTTGAACTCAGAGTGTAAAAATGAATGAAACGCCACTAAGCTAAAATTTCAGCCTATAATAAATTAACAATAAAAATATGTATTGCTGCAACTTCAAGCAATTTTAAAGTTTATAACTCTTTATCCATTGGGCTGGACTGATTGACTGATTGGTGTTCTCATCCATAAATAAATAAACTGGAAGTTGGGACTGGATATGGATGAGTGTATATTTTGGGAAGTGTGCTTTATTGGAGTGTAAACTTTATCACTCTCCACCCATAGAAAGCATTTCAAAGCTTGATGTTGGTGGTTGGCACCACAGTCTTGCAGTTTGCTCGGTCATGTCAAACAATCCAACTCATGGACATTAAAGGATAATGACAGTGAGAACAACAATGACGATGAAGACGATGATGATGACAACAATGATGACAACAACTTCGATATGACAATGATGAGGATGATGACAATGATGGCGACAATGACTGTTGATGATGATAGAGATGTTGAGACACTAAACTGTATTTTCATGTGCTTTGTTCTCCCTCTGCATTTAATGGAGGTAATCTGTTTCAAAATGAAGCATATCTGTGCAATTATGCATATTAATCTGTATTGAAACATTCATTTCCGCTCTGATTAACATAGTGAGGAAATAGAAAAATCACAGATGCTGTCAACCACCAAACTAGAGAGACATCTGTCATTAAGAAACAGAACACTATCCTAAACGAATAGGAGAATCAGTAACACACTTAAATACATGTTTAGCAACTCCAACTTATGAAAAGATATATATGTCTGTGTATTCAGTCTGAATGTTGAGCACTAATTTACTGATTTTACTGATGTGAACACAAATAAATCAATCAGTTTTCAGCAAGGAAACTTAGACTAAAAGCAAGTCTTCCAGTCAGTTAGTTATATTATCAATTTTCTATTATTCTGTCATGTTATTTTGTAGCTTTTATGTCACTCATACATAACTGCTCTGATATACAATCTTGAGTATCTGTCTGTCTGTGTAGCACCCACACCAACACTGTGTGTTGTCTATATCCATCCATCCATCTATCTATCTATCTATCTATCTATCTATCTATCTATCTATCTATTTATATGTATATATATATATTTATATGCAGTTAAATTTATGTCTGGTCATAGAGTGACCAATGCTTTCACATCCATAAAGGGCCTAGCCCCATGAACAACTCATCAGACTCTAATATATATATATAGGGAGAGGGAGAGAGAGAGAGAGAGAGAGAGAGAGAG
>NC_068990.1:73960182-73961208 GCF_001194135.2 Octopus bimaculoides
AGAGAGAGAGAGAGAGAGAGAGAGAGAGAGAGAGAGAGATACTTAATACACAGGTATGTATGCAAGTTTTACTTTCTCGCTCTCTCTCTTTCTATATAGATATGTAGGTATGTATTTGAATGTAATTATGTTTAAATGCTTAAGTAGATGTATATGTACATAAACATATATAGATATGCACATACATTATAAACATCTTCCTGCTTACGCACACATGTATATATTATGTAAGTATAGACACCTGTATGTACAGATATGTTTTATTATGAGAATATTCTACAGACAATTTTATACATCAAGACTATTCATTTAAGATTACTTTTGAGGATATCTATTTTCTCGCATGTAGTCTATTAAAATTTCAGCAAATCTATGTGCTTTGGGGACATTTGGAATTTGTGTTCATTGAATGAAAGGTCTCAGTCTAGAAGAAAAAAATATATTTGCCAAA
Organism: Octopus bimaculoides; assembly: GCF_001194135.2. Lineage (NCBI taxonomy): Eukaryota > Metazoa > Mollusca > Cephalopoda > Octopoda > Octopodidae > Octopus > Octopus bimaculoides. The sequence continues at coordinate 73,960,634 of NC_068990.1, forward strand.
TGCTTTTGACAATTATATTTGAAAAATGTTTACAGAAATTTATAAGAAGATCAAGATCGAAAAAATTCTTATAAAGACATTTAGCATTAAATCAATGAATTTTCTTTTTTTTTCTTTTTCCTTAATGTAATATTTGTATCATCGCTCTCAAAGTCCTTGTTGGTTTAGAAAGAAAGGATTTTTTTGTCATCATTGTGAAAGAATTCTTTTTTTCTATCTGAACTTATTAGAGATATATAGAGGAATCCCTCCCGAGAACAGCAACAGTTCACAATATTTCAATTTAGTAATAGAGTATGTTTTGTCAAATAAATCTTTAAGATTCTCAAGGGAAATAAGAAAAATATTAAATTTTAAATACTTTCACTCATAATTTAAATATCAACTTAAATTATGGTTTTTTTTTAAATTTAGGTTTTCATTCTCTAAATTTTAATACAAAATAAATAATAACAATAACATAATAAATGACAAGAACAGAAATAATATTAATAGTAGTAATGAATCAAATTAATTAAACTATATATATATATATATATATATATATATATTTATATTTATATATATGTATGCGT
>NC_068990.1:73961218-73962208 GCF_001194135.2 Octopus bimaculoides
ATGCATGCATGCACACACACACGCACACACACACACACACACACACACACATACACACACATACAGCTCCCAAAAGCCCAGATGAAAATCAACAATCTGTATGTATGTGTGTATGTGTGTTTTTGCATGTGTGTATTTATGTATGCATATATATGCACAATTTAAAAGAATTAATCAAGGTAAAAATTTATTGTATATTGAAACGATGATGTAATTTTCAAGGAATCTATTATTGCTTGCAAAAAATTTTGAGTATTTCTAAAAAAATATTCATAGTATTTATTTCTTGATGTATTTACTTTTGTAGTTGTTGAATTATTATTATAAAAAAAGAAACATTTCTAAATAATTTTTTCCCCCTGCAATTGTAATCTGATGTTATAGTACTTTATGACGCTTAATTACAGCCCAGAAGTACATTTCCAATAACTAGTTTGAATTTACTTTATTGTTTTCATAAGATGACTTAAGTTAAAATAGACAACCCATTCTTGAAAACTGCTGGTGTCTGACTTAATAAAGTTGAAAAGTTAATGGCTTATCCCTCATCAATTTCATTGTAGAAAATCTAATGCTAAACTAATTATCTTTTAAGAACGACCACTCAATCTAACAAGCTTGGTATGGATTGTTGTTGTTATTTTTTAATTCCAAATTAGTCCTGATTGAGCAGATTTATATAAACAAAAGGATTCCAATCATAATGACTATTATATGTTTGTTTTACAGTGTTCTTTTATTCTTTTTCTTGTTTCAGTCATTTGACTGCGGCCATGCTGAAGCACAATCTTGAAAGGTTTCAGTTGAACAAATCTGTGCCAGGATTTATTTCTTAAGCCTAGTACTTGTTCTATCAATCTTTTCTGCTGAATCACTAAGTTACAGGAACATAAACACACCAACACTGGTTGTCAAGTGGTCATGGGGAAAAACACATATACAAAGACACGTATATAGATATATACATACATACAGATATATATATATATA
>NC_068990.1:73962440-73967949 GCF_001194135.2 Octopus bimaculoides
TATATATATATATGTATATATGTATATATATGTATATATGTATATATACGACCAGCTTCTTTCAGTTTCCGTCTACCAAATCCACTCACAAGGCTTTACTCAGCCCTAGGCTATAGCAGATGACACTTGCAAAAGGTGTCATGTAGTGGAACTGAACCTGGAACCATTTGGTTGGGAAGCAAGTGATTTTAGTAACATTTAGTTGCTATTCTGTATGATCCTTTAGCATTCAGATTACTCTGTCAAAATATAATGCTTATTTGTACATATTGTTTTGAATTCTTCATGTGTCGTCTCATAGTTTCAAGATTTTGATGATGTAGTCATTTATTTTTGGAACGGTATTGCAGGACAGGTGTAAGAGGCAAAATAGGGTTTGTTTAAACATAAAAATAGATAAAATGTTTAGGCTGGATATGATTGGTTTAAAGTCTAAAGAGTTAAGCATCCACATTAGGGTGCTTAATCTTGTCGTGGGTAAACCGCTGCCTGTGTGAGGCATGCAGCCTATTGGACTTTCTTAATAATATGTCAACATAGAATAAGTATTAGGGTTAAGAAATAAGTCCTGGGGTTGATTTGTTTGTAGTACTTCAAGGCAGTACTACAACATAATCACAGCCAAATAGCTGAAGCAAGTGAACAAATAATATTGGTTTCAAATGTTGGTGCAAGGCCAGCAATTTACATTGACCTTAGTGTATGACTGGTACTTATTTTATTGACCCCCCCCCCAAAAAAAAAGGATGAAAGGTAAAGTTGACCTTGGTGGAATTTGAACTCAGAACATTAAGACGGACAAAATGCTGCTGAGCAATTTTACCTGGCATGTGAACGGTTCTGCCTGTTCACCACCTTATGTGCCAGCATAACCTTGAATTATTTTAGTAGTGTGGCCTGTCTGACTATGAGCAATGTCACATGTGGCCTGCTTCTCATAAAATGTGGCCTATGCCTGGCTTAAACGATGAGTTTATGTACATTGCTGTAATCATTGAACATCAACACTGTATAATTTGACAACAATTCTGTCAACTATCAAATCTGTATTAAATTCCTTCTAAACTAGAAGTGAGAAAGTAATAGTAATCTAAGTCATTGTGCCTTTTCTTTTAATCAATGCATGGAGATAAAGACATCAGTGTTGTTTGATTAACTCAATGGATAACTCCTTTACAAAATACAATTGAAATATGTTTGTCTCTATGGATCTCACAGTTTGGTATGCATTTAATTTTATAGGAATTTATTAATATGACTGATATTTTAATATAGAAATTAATTCACATGACTTTAGGGGATAATTTAGACTTGAAAGCATTATAAACTATATTTATTAAATTATCTTATATTTACATTTCGTATTTCATGAAACATTGTGCAAACTGTGTGGCTAAGTGCCAAATTTATTATTAGTTTTGGATTTATGAAGGGAACCAAGTTTTAGAAAGTGAACTAGGCTTCTATTCTATCATAGTTAAGATAAACTGGTGTACTACAATATCTAAGTTAGGATAGATTGGTACACTTACTTTGTAATATATGAGGGGCCGCTGCAAAGTTCCTGGTTTTAAGGGTGTTATGCAAGGCCTGGTTGGAGGTTCAACCTTCTGAGTTCTTTTACAGGGCTTAGAAAAACTGAAGAACTGCTGCAATAAATGTGTGAATCTGTGAGGAGAATATGTTGAATAAAATCATAATTAATTGATCCTCCTGTATTTTATTTTACGCAAAGCCAAGAACTTTTCAGCACATCCTTGTAAGAGTATGAACAAAGAGCTGGCTTAGCTTCGGGGATGCCTCATCAAATAGCTTGATCAACATTAGAATCTACTACATTGGGCATTTAATTCTGATTTATGTTAGTGACAAACAAATTACCGACTGGATAAGATGTCGATCTTAATAAATAATATTTTTCCTAGGTACAACTGAACTCAGCACTGAATGCAAACAAAACTCTCACCTGTGTGATAGTGTTGTCATTTCTTTTAACATGTGATTGACTAGAAATACCAGTCAACTTTTCTTCAAATTATTGTCTACTGTATTAAACAATAAAAGGAGGGCACACTGGATAAGTTATTCTTAGATGTACAGTGTTTGAAAGAAAGAAGGAATGGCTAAGACTGGAATGTCTCCGATCATAAACCAGAGCAGTCAGAGACCAAACAACAACAACAACAACAACAACAACAACAACTTACTGGCACATAAGTAGGCTGTTGAGTGTTAAATATCTTGGTCACTCATCATCATCATCATCATCATCAGCAGCAGCAGCAGCAGCACCACCACCACCACCACCACCACCATCATCATTTAACATGTATGTCATGGACACAATACAGCTCTAGTGTCAAAATACAAACTGTTTTGGCTTGATTATCCATGGTTTATTCTCATCAGCTAATAATATCAGTCACCAAATTAAGAAAAATATATGTCAAAAGAAAAAAAATAAAGTCAAACTATTATTAAAAGATAAAGAAGTAAACTTTTAAAAATATAGGAATGAAACTTGCTTTTTTTCTGTATGGCTAGATTCTCATTTTGATAAACTTGCACAGTAAGATAAATATCAGAAATTGAATTTCGATTGTGAAAGTACATTCTAACACTGATAATTTATGAAAATTATTCCCTTTAGCTAAAAAGAAAAGTGAAAATATATATAAAAAAAGAGCATATGTATAATAATGAATTAGTTATATTTGTTTGTGCTAAGCAAATATTTTTCATCTTACCAGTTAATCTTACATTTGTGTGATCAAATTCTACAAAATATTTTTTTTTTAAATTTCAATTCTTTGTCTCTTTGATCTTTTTTAACACTTATGAAATTCTACCAATGACAGACAATAAGTAAGCAGTAATGAAATTTGAAATAATCTATAAAAATTGTTAGTTTTGCTCATTATTCTTAAATATTGGTGTTTACAGTCATGATGTAACAATCTTCTCATTGTCTGAAATATTATCACTTCCAGCCAGTTCCATTAAGGAAGCCATTCCCAATGTGTGATGTTTATCTCTGTATAAATTTGCATTAAATTTATGTATAAGTATGAGTTCTTCCTACCTGCAAACAAATTGGAAAGGTCTCTAATCATTAACTACTCAGGGGAGAGAGGAAATTAGCGGAAAAGACAGTGTGGAGAATAGAAACATGGTGGAGGCACGTGGCTTAGTGGTTAGGGTGTTGGACTCATGACCGTGAGATTGTGGTTTGAATTCTTGGACTGGCCAACATGTTGTGTTCTTGAGCAAAGCACTTCATTTCATGTTACTGCAGTCCACTTAGCTGGCAAAAAGGAGAAACCCTGTGATGGACTGCTGTCCCATCCAGATGGGAAATATATACACCTTGAAACCGAGAAACCAGCACTTATGAGTTGGTATGGCTTGAGAAGGTAAGTTTTTTTAATAGAAACATGAGAAAGAGAGGAGGAGAGGTGTAAAACCAGTGTGAGTAATCTTTCACAATGTTCTTGATTCAAGTGTTGGCATTGAGGGAAGGAGCGGGGCACCACAGAAATGGTAGATGGTTTATGGCACAAACAAAAATAACTTTAAACTTGCTAAAATAATATTTGGGATGCCTTTGTTTCTAAGTATAGCTGCAGATGCGTTACCTAAGATTAATTTTGAGGATCTGATCAAAGACCTTGCAATTCAAAAAGGTAAGAGGAAACTTTCAAATATAAATAAGGTGGAATTATACAAAAATAAGCATTATTTTCCCTTTTACTGTTTTGCTTTGTTTTGAAAAATAAAACATTATTTTATGGTTTGTTACTGTTTATATTTTGAATTACATAATCCTTTATGTGGGCACCAAAATCTTTTAAGCGCCTAGAGCCTTGATGGGTTTTAATCCAGCCTTGCATATGTTATATGCATTTGTGATTCAATTATCATCTTTAACATTTCTTGCTGCAGAAATCAGATATAACCACTCAAAGTTCCATTACTCTTAAGAGCGGAAAGCAGTTTTATACAGAAATCTATTTTTTGTTAAGGAAATTCCTGTTTGAAAATATCATTTGTTTAGATATATCAAATTTGTTGAGGCAACATAATTTGCAGAAAATACCATTTCTATTTATTTTAGTAGATGTTTGATATCATTGCTGGAATAATCATGAAATTTAATTTTACTGTTAAAGGGTTAAAAACACCAAATATCATCATCAACATTGTAGTTTTGATATCCACTTTACTTCATTTTCATGATTTAGATGTAATTCATTGAGGTACGTTTTCAGTGACTGGATGCTCTCCTTGTTGCCAAACTTCACCTGTTCTCAAGTAAGTTATTTGACCATGACTCGATATGTGTTCATAGAAGATTGGAAATGAATGATATTGCTTGTATGATGGCAATACTCATTTTACAATTATTATGCGATGTCAAAACAAGGAAGCACGCACACACACACACACACAATGGAATTCATTCAGTTTCCATCTCCTAAATCCTAACATATAGCTTTGATTGATTCAGGGCTAAATTAAAATACACTTGCTCATGTCACCATACAGTGGGATTGACCTTGAATTAGTGTGGCTGGACAGTAAACTTCCTGTGCCTCATATAAAACATTATTATACAAATGCTTTTATTATTGACTGCACACTACTCTCCTCATTTTACTCACATACAATATCACCTTATGTTAATATCTTATATTTTCATTGGACTTGCTGAGTGTTCTCTTCAAACTTTTCCTGTTCAGTGTTATATCAGGGGGAAATATTATTTACTGACAATTACAAAAGAGTTTACTACAAAATGTTGTAAACAGCATTTCAGATATGAAATAGTGCCCAGAAACTAATCCCTTATAGATTTATTGAGAGTTAGTTTCATGAGAAAAACTGTCAAATTCTTGATGTACTTTCAGGTTCATCACTCTTTTCACAGTGAGGACTTCAAACACAGTATGGCTATAAAAGTGGGTTTGGCAGTAAGTACTTGCCAGCAGTATGGTCCTGTGTTCAAACCCACTACATGGCACCTTCAGCAAGTCCCTTCTGCTATAGCTCCAGGCTGATCAAACTTTGTGATTAAATTTGGTATATGGAAACTGAAAGAAGCCTGTTGTATATATGCATGTGCACATGGTGAGGCTCCAGTGTGGAAGTTGTGGAATGCCCCTTAAATATCATTTCTCCCAAGATCCATTCTGACCTGAAAAAGTTGAACCTGTTAGAATCCCATCTTTTGAACTATATAAATTTCACAGGGATAGATGAGGGTCCCATTATTTTTGACAAAGCTGTGGAAGAGGCAGCTCTTCTAAGAGAAAGATAGTCCAAGATAAAATTTGCAGTCAAAATAGTACCAGTTATTTTGCAATGCTTGTCACTGGAATCTAGTATGGTTGTACAAGATTTTGTCACTTAAATCCAATGACATATAGACATTTCATTATCATTAATGTGAGACAGTTATCATCTGAGATGAGGCAATGTTCATACATACATATATATATATATATATATA
>NC_068990.1:73968167-73970414 GCF_001194135.2 Octopus bimaculoides
TGTGTGTGTGTGTGTGTGTGTGTGTGTGTATACACACATACATATATCTATAATATAAATTGAACATTTATTCTTTCTTTCTCGAGGTTCACGGCCAAATGGCTGGGTGGATTCACGTGAAAAATAGCACACGTGTGGAGACGAGTGCATAGATTAGAACGCACTTTATATTTTTTCCTAGCCCCCATAGTTACCAAGAAAATCGATTAAAACAACGTGCATGCGTGCGTGTATGTGAGTGTGTGTCACTGAAGCCATTCATACATACATAATTACTCTCTCTTTCACTCTCTCTCGGTTTTTCTCTGTCAATCACCCACACATTCACTCACTACAAAAACTGAATAAAAAACTTCAGTTATCTTTCTTCCTCTCTCTCTCTCTCTCTCATACACACACACCATCAACATTACTCTCTGTGTCTCGCACACCCCATCAAACATACAAACACACGTCCATTTCATGTCTTTTACTTTCTCTATGATTATACACATGTCCAATACAATAGCTCTCTCATACATTTTCGTCTTCAACAGGTATGTATCTATTCTATAATATAAATTGTTTTCCTATAAAAGTATAACAATTACTTATTCCAGACTTCTTCACTTCGCCTTTATCTTCACTTTTCTTAAATTGGATACGTCTGCTATTAATTCTTACATACAATTTCCCCGTTAATTCTTACAGCTTCATTTTCTGTTAAAGCAATTCTTAACGTCAACTCCTTACTGCCTCTTCTATTTTTTTTCTAGCCCCCATACTTACGGAGAACAGCAATTAAAACTTTTTCTAATGCAATTCCCCTTTCTTCGACCAGTAACACAACCAGTTGCTCGTGCACATTACAGTTTCTCATTCAAACTATATAATACGCAGAATTGTCGCATTAATTCAGTAGGGAGTTTTGAGGGAGATTTGGCTGTTCTGGAAAGTTCCGAGGAGGGGGGAATTATTTCCCGGAAAATTCCGAGGCGGGGGCGAATTACCTCCTGGAAAATTCAAAGGAAGGGTAGGAGGGGAGGAATTACATCCTAGAATGTCCCGAGGAAGATGAGGAATTATTTTCTTAAAGTTCCGAGGAGGGGGAGGAAATAATTCATGGAAAGTTACGAGGAGGGGAAGGAATTAATTCCTGGAAAGTTCCAAGGGTGGGTGGGGTGAATTATTTCCTGGAAAGTTCCAAGGAAAGAAATGAAGGGGAGGAATTACTCCCTAGAAGGGGGAGGGAGCAAATTACTTCCTGGAAAGTTTTGAGGAGGAGGGTGAAATTACATCATGGAAATTTCCGAGGAGAGGGAGGAATTAGTTCCAGAAAGTTCCGAGGAGATGGGTGAATAACTTCCTGGAAAGTTCCAAGGAAGGGGTGGAATTACTTCGCGGAAAGTTCAAAGGAAAGGGAGGAGGCGAAGGCGCGAATTACTTACTAGAAGGTTCCAAGGAAGGGAGGAAATACTACCTGGAAAGTTCCGACGAGGGGACGAAATACATCTTAGAAAGTTCGAAGGAAATGAAGAAGGGAGAGGAAATACTTCCAGGAAAGTTCCAAGGAAGGGAATGAGGAATTATTTCCTGGAAAGTTCCGAGGATAGTTAGGACATACTTCCTGCAACGTTCCGAGGATGGTACTTACATGAAAGTTCCGATGATGAGCTACTTCCTGGAAAGCTCTGAGAATGGAACTTCCTAGAATGTTCTGAAGATTTCCTGGAAAGTTCTGGAGATGGGATACTTGTAAGACAGTTCCCAGGAAAGGGACTTCCTCGAAAGTTCCGAGGAGGGGGCGAATTACTTCATGAAAGGTTCCGAGGCCTATCAGGAAATTCCCGGGAGGAGCTACATTCTGGAAAACTCCGACTATAAACTACTTCCTGGAAAGTTCCGAGTATGACCTACCTCCTGGAAAGTTCCGAGGATGAGCTACTTCCTGGGAAGTTCCGAGGATGAGAATTCCTTCTAACCCTTCCTGCCCTTACCCCTCAAACCCCCCTCTCTGGAATGTTGAACATTACTCCGCTTCCTCCCCGTCCCCCTTAAAATTCCTCTCTGGAATGTTTAACATACCACCACTTCCCACCTTAAATTCCCCTCTCTGGAATGTTGAACATGCTTCCCTCCACGTACCCTATCACACCCCCCTCTATAGAATGTTGAACTTCCTATCCTGCCGTTCCTCGCTTTCTCCCTTAGAATCTCCCTATCTGGAATGTTAAACATTCCTTCCTCTACTTCCCACTAATGTTGAAC
>NC_068990.1:73970966-73971797 GCF_001194135.2 Octopus bimaculoides
CCCCCTCTCTGGAATGTTGAACATTCCTTCCTCCCCTTCCTCTTCAAATCCCCCTCTCTGGAATGTTGAACTTCCCTACCTCCCCTTCCCCCTCAAATACCCCTCTCTGGAATGTTGAACTTCCCTACCTCCCCTTCCACCCCTACACCCTCAAATCCCCCTCTCTGGAATGTTGAACATTCCTTCCTCCCCTTCCTCTTCAAATCCCCCTCTCTGGAATGTTGAACTTCCCTACCTCTCCTTCCTCCCTTCACCCTCAAATCCCCCTCTCTGGAGTGTTGAAATTCCTTCCTCCCCTTCCCCTGAAATCCCCCTCTCTGGAATGTTGAGCATTCCTTCCTCCCCTTCTCCCCATATCCCCTTTCAGGAATGCCGATCTTCCCATCCTCCCCTTCCCCCTCATTTCCCCTCTCTGGAATGTTCAACATTCTTTCCTCCCCTTCCCCCTCCAATCTACCTCTCTGGAATGTTGAACTTCCCTACCTCCCCTTCCCCCTCTCTGGAATGTTGAACATTCCTTCCTCCCCATGGTGACATAGACATTTAAATGATGATGATGATGTGCCCCCAACCATCGCTTGACAACCAATGTTGGTGTGTTAACATCTTTGTAAGGTAGCGGTTTGCCAAAAAAGACCAATAGAATTAGCACTAGACTTACAATGAAAATGTTCTGAAGTCGATTTCTTCTACTAAAACCCTTTAAGGTGATGCTCCAGCATGGCCACAATCAAATGACTGAAACAAGTAAAAGATTACGAGAATACGTACATGCATGTATATATGTGTGTATATACATATGTGTATATATATATATATATATATATATAT
>NC_068990.1:73972178-73985913 GCF_001194135.2 Octopus bimaculoides
CCTTCGTCCCATTGGCTCGTACAATCACCCACTACACTCTCTGAGTGGTTGGCATTAGGAAGGGCATCCAGCTGTAGAAACTCTGCTAAATCAGATTGGAGCCTGGTGTAACCACCTGGTTCACCAGTCCTCAGTCAAATCGTCCAGCCCATGCTAGCATGGAAAGCGGACGTTAGACGATGATGATGATGATGATGATGTGTGCATGTATATATTCATATGTGTGTGTGTGTGTGTGTGTTTGTGTATAGAAATATATACAACTACTCTGAAATGTTAACATCTCACAATCTGTTTGTGCGTATGTATGTATGATAAGAGTTAAAATATAATACGAAATAAACACTAATATTTGGTTTCAGTAAGTAAATGTCATATATAAATGTTAACTTGTGCATATTTGATACCACTGATATATAAATAAACCATATTTTATTCATTGCTGTTTTTAACAATACAAAGAACATCTTTTCTTCATTCAACAAATGCAACATACCATAATTACACTTTGAAACATGTAATTCTTTTAAAATCTGACAAAAATAAGAATAATTTCATTTAAATTGTTTATTTTATCTATCCTCTGTTTTAAACTCTTCTTTAGTTTTATTTATGCATTAAGTTTCTCCAGAATTCCTTTTATGATGATAAAATGTTCTATGTATGAAAGAAGATGATATTGCATAGACACTTTTCATAGGAGCAGTTGGTTGGAAAATGTACATATATTGTTTTTATGTACATTTATTGTATTTTAGTGTTATATTAATCATCCCAAAATTTAATTTCGCAAATTAACATCGATAATAGTTGACGAAAATTTCCTTTTTTCTAGAGTGATTTGTCCATTTTTGAGGATCTTGTAAAGAAAATAAAACAAGAGAAAGAGAGAAGAATAAGTGAGAGAGAAATGCTGTAAAATTTTTGAGAGAAAAGTCAAGGAAAAGAACCAGTAAAGGAAAGAAAGAAAAAAACTGTGTGGGAGAATAAAGGAAAGAGAACATAAGAGAAAGAAAAGGTTAGTGCATGAAAGAGAAAGAAATACAGTGCAAGTTAACACATACATATTAAATATACAGGAAGACTTCCAACCATGTTTCGTGGTTCACTACCTCAACACCTCTTTTATAGGATCCAGTGGCTAAAGATATCATCAGGAGGAACCACGTCTGGTTTTGGCCCCTACTCTTCTACCGTTTTTGACGTGGCAGGGACCCCTCTTCAGAGATGTCTTCAGCTCTGGTGTTGAGTGCGATTTTTTTTCCTCCTTTATTCTTTGGCCTTTTGTTCTTTGGTTTCTTTGATGCAGCATCAACAAATGTCAGTAGGTGAATGACTATCCTGCCAAATTTCCTTTTAAATACTCACTATTAGGCTCCAGCAGCCAGCACTAGCTAACTGTCACATGACACTGTCTAAGCTTCAACTGACCCATGGAGGGGAAGAACACGTGGTTTTGGTCTGCACCCTCTCTAAACCTACCTTCCAACAGCATCATGTTAGCTTCAGTTCCAGCAGCCAAAGTTGACTAGCTGTCTGGTGGTACAAGCCTTCGAACCAGCAAGGGGGCATGCAATGAATGAGACTGCTCCCTTGGCTCGCCTGTCAAGCCAGCCTCACCTAGCAATGCTATTTCCCAGCCATGTTATGGCTGTCGAGCCATTTTGGGTTTTCTCATTTCAGCCATATTTAGAAGCTGGCTTTGTCGACTGCCGCCTGTATCCTCCTTATTACGTTTCTCAGCTCTGAGCTCACAAATGCAAACCTTTATATCATATGTGTGTTTTGTGTGTGTATTTGGAACTAATACTACACTCCATGGGTATTCTGAGTTTCTCACCTTCCATCATTCTCATTCTGTCTCTCACTCTCTCTCAAACACACAAAAACATTCAGTTCTTTTATTCTTTTGAAATCTGACAAAAATAAGAATAATTTCCATCATACATAGAACATTTTATCTGCATCAAAGGAATTCTGGAGAAACTTAATGCATCAATAAAACTAAAGAAGAGTTTAAAACAGAGGTTAGATAAAATAAATATTTTAAATAAAATTATTCTTATTTTTGTCAGATTTAAGGGAAAAAAGCTAGAACAACATTTAGTTGAGCAAATCGGTACTAATTCTTTGTAAGCTTAGTATTTATTCTATTGGTTTCCTTTGCCATTCATCCTTTTTGGGGTTGATAAATTGAGTACCAGTTAAGCACTGGAGTCAGTTTAATCCACTTAATTCTGACCCCAAAATTGCTGGCCTTGTGCCAACATTTGAAACCGATATAATTGACTGCAACCTTCCCTTAAATTTGGGGGCTTGTGTCTATGTTAGGAATCGATATTCTTTGAAGGTAACTTTAAATGAGTGGCTGTGTGGTAAGTAGCTTGCTTACCAACCACATGGTCCCAGGTTCAGTCCCACTGCGTGGCACCTATAGCCTCGGGCCAACCAAAGCCTTGTGAGTGGATTTGGTAGATGGAAACTGAAAGAAGCCCGTCGTATATATGTATATATATATATATATATATATATGTATATGTGTTTGTGTGTATGTGTTTGTCCCTCCACCATCGCTTGACAACCGATGCTGGTGTGTTTACGTCTCCGTAACTTAGTTGTTCGGCAAAAAGAGACCGATAGAATAAGTACTAGGCTTACAAAGAATAAGTCCTGGGGTCGATTTTCTCGACTAAAGGCGATGCTCCAGCATGGCCACAGTCAAATGACTGAAACAAGTAAAAGAGTATTCTGCAGTTGATAAAATGAAGTACCTGTTAAATACTGAGGTCCAATGTAATAAAGAATAGTCTTCTCTTTCATACCTGAGGCCTTTTGCCTCATTAAAAATTGGAAAAAAATGTTAATTCTTGATACTATACTGCTGCTCTTGTTTACACTTGATCTTTTAATATATTTTTAATATATTCTAAACATTAAATAAGACTACATGTACTAAAATAGCAGTTATATAGCAGGTGACATCACACAATAATTTGATATCTATTAATTCTCTTATTCTGCGCTAACATTTATATACAGGTATATCAGTTTATATAATTAGAGATTTCGTTACTAAATAATTCAGGAAGTTATTGTAAATGTACACTTCCAAAGACTGAACTGCAGCAGTCAAAAGACATGTTAGGTGTCTCCTGTTCTTGTAAGTGCACTGCACTTTGAAACAAATCAAAAAATTAAAACAAAACAAAAAAAGGTTAAAAAATGTAGAAATGATATCAGACATCTTTTAATATAATTTTTCTTCCACCATTTATCTGATTATATTTTGGAACATTTATTTCAAGATATCATGAAGCATATCTGAAAATACTTCAATAAGAGAACAAGAATGAAAATTAAACCAAATAATAATAATAAAAAAAAAATGATGGGAAATATTAAAAAGTAAGGACAAAAATAATGGATAGAAAGTAAGAAGGAACTATAGGGCAAACAAATGTCCTTAATGCCAATAAAAACTGTCTAAAAAAAAATGTAGTGGAACTGGAACAATGGCCAGGTCAGAGATGTACAACGGAAATCTTTGACACTTTATTCTATATCATCATAAAATAAAACAAAAGAAAAAGTAAAAGTCTTTGGTAGCTTCTAAAAGAATTCTTTCATGATGTAATTATTATTTGTACAAATATTGGTCCAAATATTTGTATGTGTATGCATATATATATATGTGTATGTATATATATGCACAAAAGTACACACACATATATGTATGTATGAATGTGGATTTCATCTTGACTCAATACATACATACAAACATACATATATTTATATGTGTGTGTGTGTGTGCGTGCGTGTGTGTGTGTGTATGCATGTGTGTGTGTAGGTACAGGTGTGCCTGTGTGGCAAGAAGCTTCCTTCCCAACCACATGGTTCCAAGTTCAGTCCCACTGTGTGGCACTTTGGACAAGCATATTCTACAATATCCTCAGGCTGACTAAAGCCTTGTGAGTGGATTTGGTAGACAGAAGCTGAAAGAAGCCCATCGTATATGCGTGTATATATATCTATGTGTCTGTGTTTGTTTCCCCCATCACAGTTTGATAACTGGTGTTGGTGTGTTTACATCTCCAAAACTTCATGGTTCAGCAAAAGAGACCAATAGAATAAGTACTAGGTCAAATTGTTCGACTAAATCCCTTCAAGGTGGTGCTCCAGCAAAGCCACAGTCAAACGACTGAACTGACTAGCAAAATACACACACACACACAGATATATATATATATATAAATTATAAATAAAGGTATCTAAGAGATACCAACATGCTTGAAATAGCAGTCAAAACTTGACTCTAAAAACACATCAAGTATTCAATACAGCACAAGGTGAAAAGATAAATAGAGAAATAAAGCTAGCAAAAATTGGATGTGTGTATGTGTGTGTATATATATGTGTGTGCGTGTCTTTGTTAGTCATTGAATCACCAACCACTTGACAACTGGTGTTAGTTTTTCTACATCTTTGTAACCTAGTAGTTTGACAAAAGGGTTTGATATATTAAGTACCAGAATTTTAAAAACAAATAAGTTGTGTGTCAATGTCGAACTGTGATAACACAATAAATTGCAGTAGCATTAAATAAAAATATTTATACAGGTTTTTCCTTTCCTAAAGTGTTTATTTATATAGGGTTGGATTGATTGGATAGTCTATGTTCAGTCCACAGCAGGACTAAGGTCTCAGCATGTTCTCTCCACCAACCATGGTCTCATTTGTATGCTGAGAATTTGAGCTTTGGATCATACTGGTTTGATAAGCCTACTTTGCCACACTTGCTCAACATAGCTTGGCAGAGGGGTGCAGTTTGTTTTTTATTATACTCATAACCAGGAGATCTTATGTCAATCATACATACATATATACATACATACATAAATTACACCTTATTTTTAAACATTTGAGAAAGTATAAAAAATGAGAACAGGAACTTTCATAAAACATTAACTATATGACAATCACCAGTCATTTTAGAAAGGAGACATTGAATAATCTAGTCTAGACCTTTTAGCATTTAAACTGGCTATATCTGGCCCAAATCTTCTATCTGTTTTATGTTCAAACTGGCCATATCTGGCGTCTGACACGTACTCTACAATGTCATTCTAAAAATAAACAATCACATCATTGAAACCTTCAGGCTATGAGATAATGGATGATTAATTCAAAACAATGTAAATAAATAACCATTATCCTTGACAGATTAATTTGAATACTAAAGGGTTAAATGCAATGTTTGAATTAAAGAGATGACCATGGTTGAAATGCCTCCCGCCCTATCTCAGATTGACCTGAATTGAAATAAGCATGTGGCTAAACAACTACATTGGACTGCAAACCTACATGTGGTTTGCCTGCGAACCCACTTGTAGCTTGCCTGTTATCTTATCAGCATGGCCATCTACAGGTCTATGTAGAGATGACAGAAATATCTTATTTACATTTGTATTTTAAAGCATTTATAGAAAAAAGTTTTATCCAAAGGGTTTACTCAATTCCTTCTTTTTTCTATTTTAGTACATATAAATTTTGAAAACTTTAAAAATCTTATTCAGAAGCATTTCAAAAACATATAGATAATAGCTAAATCACAACTACATTCTTTATTCAGAGAAGTTCTTATAAATTTAATATATTTTTTCAATAATTTCTTCTTTTTTTTTTATTTCATCTTGTTTTTTTTTAGAAAAGAAGTGTACAAGCTGAAAATGTGAGTGGCCTGGTATTAATTCATGAAAGTGAGATTTTGTTTTCTTTTTCTCATTCTTTTTTCACTTTTTTATTTTTGCATCTGTTTACTTCAGTATTGAAAATTTACATAATCATTCTTATAAAAAAGAAACAAATAAAGAATACATAAAGACAAAAATAAAGGCATTTATAAAACAAAAAAAAATTATATTTATCTCAGTTGACATTTTAAAATGGTAATAGGAAAAAAAAACATACATTCCAGTTGTAAACATTCGAGTTCATGCTTTTTAATTTCTTGGAGCTGTTTATTTCAACAGCTCAAATCATTTCTAAAACGAGTGTTCAGTTGAAAAGAAACCTTGTAAAGATATTCATTCTAGACTAAACTGTATTCCTACATATTAATCTTTCCAATAAATGCTTTTTTAAAAATTTTTTTACATGATATTTACTTTTTCAAATAAATGGCACATTTTGTAAATAAGACAACCAAATAAATAAATCTGATATATATTTTTGTTCTCTAGATTGTTTTCCCATTTACACATGGAGCGTCTTTCATATTTCTCAATGCTGTAAATATATTCAGAAAGGATGTAATGTACGAATCTAGGACAGCATGCTTGCTTACAGATTAATTTAAATATTGATTTCTTATAATGGCACAAGTCTACAAAGTGAAAATGACAGTTTGAATTCCAATATTGTGCAACTACTACTTGTTTTACTGACCCTGCATAGAAGAAATGCATTGACATCTGTAGCAGGAATTGAAATTAGAATAAATATATAAAGAATGCTGTATATTTCCTTAAATAATTAAAAACTGCCAGTTACATGGCATGTATGGATTTTATGTGGACTCATCCATTTTTTCTTATATATATTGTGCTTAAAATAAACAGGCAAACGCAGTTGATTCCATCACTACAGGATCACAGTTGATGTTGTTACTCCTTCTCATACGTTCTGCTGTTGGTTGAGCTTCTGCTACGGTGAGACAGAAATTCACAGTTTACAGCTATTTGATCCTGGTTCCTATACCGATGCATATGAAATAAGCAAACTACAAAACTTGACAGAATATAACACGATAGAATTAAATGCTGGAGTGGCGTGTGTGTGTGTGTGTGTGGGGGGGTATTTGATTTGATGATTCACCATTCATGCCACAATTGATCCCTGACACAACTGAGCCATGCTACTACAGTGCTATATCTCTATTGAGCTCTATCAAAGTAGATTCCTGGTATTACAGAGCTCTACACTACTACAAACCTATAGTACCACATCACCCTGCAACCTCAGCCCTGGCACTGCTAAGGCATACTGTAGTATTCTACCTCAACTGAGAGACATGTTTCTTACAGCCATTCTACCACAGTACTCTGAAACTTTATACTCCTACTGCAATATATCTCTGCCACTATACAGTAAGCCATGCTGCTAGAGATGCTTTTTATTACAAATACATCCCACTTTCTAGCCTTGAGTGAACCACATGGCTCGGTTGTTAGAGCATCAGGCTCACAATCATGAGGTATTGAGTTCAATTCCCAGACCGAGCTGTGTGTTGCGTTCATAAGCAAGACACTTTATTTCATGTTGCTCCAGTTCACTCAGCTGTGGAAACGAGCTGTGACATCACAAGAGTTCAGGCTCAATTCAGATGGCTATGTGAAACTGCTGGAGGTTGTGATCAAATACTGGCTGGAGAGGGTTGCTGCAGGATTCGGTTCTTTGTCATACTTCCAAAAAGAGTCAGAAGTGGTTGTCTGAAAATATTTTCGACTTCAACAGCCTCAACTTCTGGCCTCCCAACTCTTTCGATTGTAACCCTATGGATCAGGAGGTGAGAGTCATGGTTTAGAAAGACACCAACCTCTCTTCCTGCAAGTCAATGCAGAACTGATCAAGAAGGTGTTTGGAAAACTTAAACAGTGGGAAAGACATACGTCAGGTTCCAGATACATCTTGAGATCATGGTGGAAGCTGAGGGCTGCTACTTTGAGTTAACTCTTATCCCTCAGCCACAATCTAGTTGAAATATTTTTTTTAATACTTTTATTTTTCGATGGGATATTGTGTTTTCTTTTCTTTTTATGTAAAATGTAAAATTTAGCCTAAACACTGTAAGTATGCACTTCTTCTATTTTTTGATTATTGTAAATCTTCCACTGAGGAGGGAGCCCGTTTCCAACAAAGATGCAAGGCACCGTCTTTGGGATGTAATTAACACAGACAAATTCACATTTGGAACTTGCTTATTTTTACTGTTCCACTCACAGACTGCATTTGTAATGTACGAATTAGCTGGTCGATTTCTCTTTCTGAAAATCCCAGTTTATCCAGATTCTCCTTTAAGCATTTACTAACAAAACCTAGTGCTCCAATTATTATTGGTATGAATATGAATTCATAGTCTGAGTATAGAAGCTGGAGGTTTCAAAGCAGTTGTCCATAGATATCCTCTTTTTCTTTTATTTTCAAATGGATATTCATATTTGCAGGGCAGCTGACCTTTATGATGGTACATACCTTTGCCCCTCTGGCCCAAACAACAACATCCAGCCTGTTATGTTTACACTTGATAGAAGTTTTGATGGAAATATTCTACCAGTATTCCTTGGGTTGGTGTTTATGAATATATTCCATAACAGAGGGATTTTCTAAGCTTATTTCTGAACAGTCTTCTTTGCGGATGGCATTGTAAATTGTTTTAGCAACAACATCGTACCACAAACGGAGGTAGTACTGTGAAATCATTTTATGACAGCTTCTAATCACTTGCGTGATATCTTCCACAGAAACATGACATAGCCTGTACATGGAGTTGCACCTTAAGATTACAAGAGCGTCATTGTCTCTCTTGTTCACACAGGTACTTTGTGGCAATCTCCTGTTTCTCGAAGTGTGATGCGATGTTGTGTTCTTGTATCCAAGAGAGGTTGCGCTTTGTGTCAATTCTACTGTTTTCTTCAAGCTTCGGGGCAACATACCCATGCATAATCTTTTTTTCATATGCTGAGTGCTTTCCATCCAGGTCTTCTCTGAGATAAGACAGCCCAGCTGTTTTGGGGCTGTATAAGAGATCAGGAAGAGAGTGCTTCTTGAGGAGCTATGTATGTATGTATGTATGTGTGCATGTATGTATTTATATATGTATGTGCGTGTGTGTGCTGTAAGTGTATGTATGTATGTATGTATATATACTTCACTCAGAATACAAACAATATTTTGGCTGTGGACTGCGATTAAGTGAAAAGTTATGTTTTTATTTTTGTTATTTTCTTCCCAGCAGGTGGTCGCAATTTGTTTTTATATCTACATAACAAAATAGTTTCGTTTTGATTTGTTTGTTTTCGTCCATTTCACATTATGTATATTTTTTTACGCGGAAATATTGGTTTAAATATATTTTATATAATTAAAGTTTATATTTAATAGATATAGATCTACATTAATTTATCTCCATGTCATAGACGATTGATGTCTGATAGTTAAAGGGATATGTGATTCTATTGGTTTACATTTAGTTCGTTTTAATTACGTCTTTTTTTAAATGTTTTAAGTACGTTAGTGGGTGTTTTTGTCAATTTTACATTATTTATATGATTTTTTAAGTGAAACTATTCATTTAAATATATCTCATATAATTAAGGTTCATGTTTGATAGATATTAGTCTTAATTGGCTTATTTGCATGTTGTTTTAAGATTATTGAAGCCTGATAGTTACAATTACATGTTATTCCGTTAGTTTATACTGTGTGCGTTTTAATTATATTTCGGTTTTTGAAATGTTAATTTATGTTCTTTAATTATTCTATACGTTTACATTTCTAGGTTGACTATTCTTGAAAGTTATTATTATTTTCTGTTTTACGTATTAGCAATGTGTTTTTGTTTATGTTCAATAACGTTTTATGTTTAGTTTACCAATTCGTTTTAATGGTCTGTTTTTAAGTTCTATAATTCTTAAGGTGGCAATATTCATTTTGGGAATATTTCTCTGTTTTCTACATGTAGTTGTATAACCCACTTTCTACTATACTGGTGACCCCCGACGTGATTCGATCACGCAGCCCGCTGAGCTGCAATAACCCACTTTCAACTAAAGTGGTGACCCCCGACGAAGAAAAAACGGAACGCTGAACTCCAGGCTATCAACTTAAACAACATTTATTGAGGTGGTAATGATATATACATCTTTAGTTCTTGTTGTTACAGCTCTGTGTGTATGAGCATAGTTGTTGGGACGTTGTTCTATAGATGTGAGCGAGCTGTCGAGCGTAGTCCGAAAGATGTAGAGAGACAGCTTAAACACAGGTCCATGCTCAATCGCTGGCCAGCAAGAAAGAGAATGAATTGAGCGGGAACGCTTGCTTGTTTAATTCTACGCATGCGTGAGACTACGCATGCGCACGGCGTTACTACATAGTTTTTAAATTGTGTGCTTTTTAACTATAGATATGTAATGATTAATATGTGACATTTAATGATTGTTTCGTAACAATAAGCAAATGTAACGGATAAATTGCATTCCTGCTTCTTGTCTGTCAAGTTTCAGGCAGCGTTTATAACTTCAAGGTTGTTCACAACAGCCGAATTAAATGATTCTGCACAGGAATCGAAACCATGAGGTTATTCATTAGGCAGCTGACGATGAATGTATAAATCTGCTAGGTCTACAGGAAATAACAGACAAGTCTCTCAACTCACACCCTATTGCATTAAAAAAAAGATGGATAAATTGAACAATGTAATCCTTAAATACATGTCCAAAGGGAGAATGATCGTGGAATCTAAGTTTATGGGGAAAGGAGAGACAAAGAGGGCAAAAGAAAACAGGCAAGATAAGGTGTCTTAGAAGTGAAGCAATAAAACCAGAACTTTGGCATTGAATAGATAGTAAAAGATGTACAAAATAAAACAAGAACTAAAAACTACACAATTAGGGTTGACAGCCAAGATAAGTAAATTTTGGTAACATTCAGAACAAAGGCAGTGAATATTACCATGCATAAAACTGCTGCGTGAAAAAAGTATACAAATGTAAATGAATGAAAAAAAACGAGCAAAAAAATGTAAATAAAATAAATGATAAAACAATGGAATATAAAATACAGAACAGTAACATTCAAAAGAAAAGCAGTGGAGATTAACATATAAAACTGTCGCATGAAAGTATAAAAAATAACAAAAAGCATGACAAATATAGGAAAACACTGTATCGAATTAAAAAGTTATTTTAAAAAACATGTATATATGTATGAATAAACTATATGCATATAGATACATAAACAACGGAATGTATGTATCTATGTAAATATGTCATTGTTCAGTTTTATTTCAAGATTTCTTGCCAATAGAGAAGGAGCCCGTCTCTAACCTAGATTCAAGGCTCCTTCAGTGGAATTTCAGCATCAACAACAGTGTATTTTTGCATGTATGTATGTATGTGTGCAGGTTTGTATATATTGCTTTATGTGTGTATTGTCATGCATATATTTGCATATCTAGACATATTCATATATTTAAATGATAAACATCTGGAAAGTTTTTCTGATATTTTACAGTTCCAGTGATGGAATGGATCTGTAGTCTTCGAAATAGCTTTCTCCTTTCTGATTTTGAGAAGCCTAACTTCTCAAGACTGATGTTTAGGCAGTATGTTACATATCCCAGGGCCTAATAATTACAGGTATAAACCTGAACTTGTAATCTGGATAGAGTAACTGCAGATTTCTCAATAGTTCAGTGTAGGTGTTTTCTTTTTTACTGATCTTCAGCTTTATGTTAACATTCACTGAGCAGCTAATTTCCACAACTGTTCAGAGATTCTCTTCTTTATCCCAAATCATTATGTGTATGTATGTATGTGTGTATGTATGTATGTATGTATGTATGTCTGTATGCATGTATGTATGTTTGTATGTATGTATGTTTGTATGTATGTATGTATAGCATTTTAACATTCAACTCTGTTTCATATGTTATTTATCTTTTCATAGACATTTAATATTGTTACATTGTTGAAGACGTTGTCTTGGGATTCTCTTGGACTACATACTTAGAAATAATGTGTATTAACTCCTTGAAAGCTTTGGTCCATTTGGCAATTTCTCTAAACACATAAGGGTAATGGGTAAAGACCCCGCTTCAGTTGTGAATGACCATGGGATTGCACCTAGAAAGTTCCCCTTCAAGGCACAAGTCTGGACAAGGTTGTTTATGGAAGACCAGCAGTCACCCATGCATACAAGACCGATACAACTTAGCACCAGTAACATCACAATTCATTTCTACAGCTGACTGAAATAGATTGCCTTGCTCAAGAACAGAACACACAGCCCAGTCTGAGAATCGAACTCACTACTTCGTGATTGTAAGCCGGATGATCTAACCACTGAGGCATGTGCCTTCACTACAAACATATAAACAATCTAAATTAGTAGAAGAGTGATTATGTAGTTTATTCACCTGCTAGAAAAAGCAAACCACTCTCCTTGAAATGACATCATGCTGTCTTATTAAAGGAAGGACACATTGGATTGCGTAGTACTTGGGTGGTCATGACTGGAATGCCAGCAAACAACTGTAAACGTTTCTTTAAGATATTAAGGTAAAAATTAGATATGTTAGTGGCAGAATGTGAAAGTGTAGACATGGCCTTGGGGTTAGGAAGTTTTTGCTGTGCAACAAGGTTGTTTTGAGTTCAAATCCTTCAGCAGGATGCCTTGGGCAAGTTTCCTCGTCTATGGCTCTGGGGTGTTTATGCTTTGCAAAGAAATCTGGCAGATGGAATCTGTTGGAAGCCTATTATACACCCACCCACCTATACACACACACCACACACTTGCACATACATACATATATGTCTGTCTGTCTGTCTTTATGTATGTATGTATGCATTATGTATGTACGTACGTATGTATGTATGTATGTATGTATGTATGTATAAGCAAATATAAGCAAAGTGGCTAGTTAGAAAATCTCTATAAGAGAAAAAGTAGTAACTATACTGAGAAGTAATGTTTATCACTACTTCGACATGGCTGTTCCATATATACTGCTTTTAACCCCAGCAGGAATCGTCCTCCAGCTAGTTATCAAGGCAATCTGCATATGATATATATTGCAGGCAGGGGAGTGAATCACTACCATCTTCTAGCAATTATGAGGGGAAAACCAGACAGTCAGGTTTCGAGCTATTTGTGTTCATTCTCAGTGGTGGATACCCACAGGGGTTCACTCCCCTGCTTGCAATATATATCAGGTGCAGATTGCATCGATAACCAGCTGGGGGAGGCTTCCTCCTGGATGTAAAAATGGTAGTAACAGAGCAGCTATGTTAAAGTGGCAATACACATTACTTCTATGTATATATATATATATATATATATATATACACAGGGTGACCCAAAAAACAGACCACACAAATCTTTGAATAAAACTGTTAGAATAAAACAATGCAGAGGGTTAGATCGAGATGAACAGTGGTTCCAACAAGACAAGCGTCACTCCACCACACATCAAATGACTCCCTAGCCTGGCTGAGAGAGCGATTTCAAGAGAGACTGATCAGCAGGAAGTGTGACATTGAGTGGGCACCGTATTCACTGGACTTGAACCCAGCCTAGATTTTTATCTGTTGGGGTATCTCAAGGTAATGTTTACCAGAACAAACTTCAAACGATTGGTGAACTGAAGGCAACAATCACAGGAGAAATCAGGGAAATCCGCAAAGAGGAATGTGTTCAAGTAATTGACAATTTAGCATGACGCATGCCATTTGGAGCATATTTTGAAAAGAACATGACTTTTATGCAAAGGGAATGGTCATACACAGGCCGGAGTTTAAGTCAAGTAAATTTCAAGAAATTTGCAGGACCTTTGTGGGATTTAATAAAATTTTGATGAGTTCTGTATTTTGGGGGGGTCACCCTGTATATATATATATATATATATATATATATACATATATATATATACATATATATATATATAATGCATTGGAGCATA
>NC_068990.1:73986311-73987537 GCF_001194135.2 Octopus bimaculoides
TCATCATCATCATCATCATCATCATCATCGTTTAACGTCTGCTTTCCATGCTAGCATGGGTTGGACGATTTGACTGAGGACTGGTGAAACCGGATGGCAACACCAGGCTCCAATCTAATTTGGCAGAGTTTCTACAGCTGGATGCCCTTCCTAACGCCAACCACTCAGAGAGTGTAGTGGGTGCTTTTACGTGTCACCCGCACGAAGGCCAGTCAGGCGTCTTTTATGTGCCACCCGCACAAGAGCCAGTCCAGGGGTACTTGCAATGATCTCGCTCGAAAATCCTACGAAGGCCAGTCAGGTGGTACTGGCAATGGCCACGCTCAAAATGGTGCATCTTATGTGCCACCCGCACAAGAGCCAGTCCAGGGGCACTGGCAACAATCTCACTTGGCTTGCCGGGTCTTCTCACGCACAGCACATTTCCAAAGGTCTCGGTCAGTAGTCATCGCCTCGGTGAGGCCCAATGTTTGAAGGTCTTGCCTCACCACCTCAGCCCAGGTCTTCCTGGGCCTACCTCTTCCAGGGCCTACCTCTTCCACAGGTTCCCTCAACTGTTAGGGTGTGGCACTTTTTCACGCAGCTATCCTCATCCATTCTCACCACATGTCCATACCAGCGCAATCTCTATATATATATATTCTCCAACCCATGCTAGCATGGAAAGTGGACGTTAAATGATATATATATATATATATCTGTGTGTGTGTGTGAGTAGGTACATGTTTGTGCTTTTCTTATACTGCTTGCATTGTGCAATGTATGTTTTATTAAATGCCCCATAACTTAGCATTCTGGCAAAAGGGAAAAGATAGATTTAATTAGATTAGACTTGAAATAAGTACTAAGGTTGATTTGATTGACTACAAAAAAAATCCTTCAGAGCTGAGTCCCAGCATGGTTACAGCCCAGTTATTGAAACAAGTGAAAGAATAAAAGAAAGGCATTGTGAAAGAGCTTTGTTAAATAATGCCAAATGAACAATAGTTAAACTTTCTATCTGAAGTGAACAATGTATAAGTTCATCAGTTTTGTTTTTTTTGCATTCTTTTTCACTTAGCAACTCACATGGTACCATGGTTGTCTATACAGCTAAAAGTGCTCTTATTTACTTATTTGCATTAAGAGTTCAGCATAAATTTTAATTTAGTTCAATTAAAGAAGAATTCGACAGCAATAATAGCTTTCAGAATTTATAAAGAGAGTAAAAAAAAAAAAAAGTTAAA
>NC_068990.1:73987547-74002098 GCF_001194135.2 Octopus bimaculoides
AAAAAAAAAAAAAAAAAGGAAAAAGCAGAGAGAAAGATGCATTTCAATATTTTATTTTTTTTTTTTCTAGAAAAATTAAACTTTTAAATATTTTATAACAAAATATATACTATCATTAAATAAACAAGGTAAATTTTAAGTTTTTAAAAAATTCATTATTGTTGTTATTATCATCATCGTTGTTGTCGTCATCATCATCACCATCATCATCATCATTATTTATATTAGTATTAGTATTATTATTAATTTCTCTTTATGGGGAAATCTGACTGGAAGTTTTACAAATAGCTTTGACTTATGCTTATCATTAGTTCCAATATCATGTTTGTATTTATTTACTTACAAACATTTATTTATTGTAATTCTTATTTTTTTTTGGGGGGGGGGGTTGCAGTGTTTTGTTTTGTTCCTTCTTCACTTGCATGCTAGTGAGCTTAAATATTCTATCAGTGTCCTGGGAATCAAACTTAAGTTTGTCATGATCTCAAAGCAAGGGAAATTTATTCTTGTGTACTGGAATCATTATTTTATCTCTAGGGAGTCTAAAAATGCATAATGATGTGGTACATAACTTCTGGTCAGAAGACAAAAAACAAAAAATAAACTTTTAACGCATATACATACATGCATATACACGCATAAATACACACACCACAAGCCCATATTAGCACAAATCACACATACATAAATACACACTCTATTGGCATATATTAACACAAAAACACACATGCACATATATATTAACACAAATAACTACACACATTCACACACTAACAATCAAATGTAGAGAAGGAAACAGCATTTATTTCGTTTCATTTTTTTTATCTTTAAACAAGAAAATAAACAATAAAAACAAAAAAAGTCAGAAATATATGAGTAAACAAAATATATATAAATAAACAATGAAATTATTCAGTTTGCAATAAATGACTAATCAGTCTCATCATTTTGATGTTATGACAGAAATAGAAAGAATTTAGAAGTTACATTTTTTTTAATGTGAAGAAAATATATCAACATATTTGTTTTTTCCTATCATTCTGCTGTCATATCAATGAGAAAATATCTACACTCTTTTATTTATCTATCTATTTACTTATTTATTTAGTTTTTTAATCAACATTTTCTATGACAAAAACAAAATATGTTGTATGTATAAGTACTATTGAATGATAGCCCAGATATTTTGAAGTATCACTATGTATTTCTCACCATCTTTTGCAAATGCTAATATTTCTCTGTAAACTTTGACACTTAGAAATTATTTCAGTTAATATTTTCCATTTATTATTTTAATGCATTATATATATATATATATATATGTATGTGTGTATATATATGTATACACACACACACACATACATACACACATATATATATTACTTTCTTGGGGTGTTTTATTATTACTGCTTTTAGTGTATTTTTTTTACTTCCTTTCTTTCTTGTTGATCTCATACATGGACATATGGTAGATTCCAGTTAAATACCTCGAGGGATACATTACATTGAGTGTCAAAATAAATAAATAAATAAATATTAAAAAATATATGAACTCCTACATAAATGGCATGAGAGAATGTTATACAACATATAAGCTTCATTTCACAGCTCAACTAAAGAAGAATTTGCCAAGTTAAGACAGCCACAATGAGTAATTAAACATATCTGTTACCCAGAGGGAAAATTAGACTTTTTGTTTGCAAAGGCAATTATTATTATTATTATTATCATTATTATTATTATTGTTATGATTATTATTATTATTATGGTTATTATTATTTGGGCAGTGAGTTTAGTATGCTGGACAAAATGCTTAGCAACATTTTATTCCAGCTTTACATTCTGTGTTCAAATGCCTCCAAGTTGACTTTGCCTTCCATTCTTTCAGGGCCAATAAAATAAAGTAACAGTTGAACTTTGAAGCTTATGTAATTGACTAACCACCTCCCCAGGAATTTCAGGACTTATGCCTACAGTAGAAAGGCTGTAGTCTACTCAGCCGTAATGCGTAACCAGGTGTGTACCTGGTGCAGCCTGTCTCCCTCTGACTGTCACATCTTGAATGCTGGCTGTTTCATTGGGTCAAGATTGAAGGCATGAGGTGGGAGGGGGTCAAGAGGACGTCTAGGACTGTTCGCAAATACATACAATTGGTTCTGTGGTAAGAAGTTTGTTTCCCAACTCCTATGGTTCTGGGTTTAGTTCCACTGCATGGAAGCTTTGGCAAGTGTCTTCTACTATAACCTTGGATCAGCCAAAACCTTGTAGGTGAATTTGGTAGTTGGAAACTGAAAGAAGCCCATCGTATGTGTGTCTTGTGTCTGTGTTTAAGTCCCAGTACCTTAGTGGTTCAGTAAAAGTGAACGATAAAATGAATACCAGGTTTTAAAAAATGGCAAGTATTGGGGTCAATTCATTTGACTAAAATGTTCTTCAATGTGGTGCCTCATTATGGCTGCAGCTTAATGACTGAAACAATTAAAATACAAAAGATGAAAGATAAGCACCACTAAGCAATTAATGAATACATGGTACACCTTTGTAAGTGATGGCAGGTGGCACTGCTAAACTATGTCAAGGCAGGAATGATGAAAACACAGGATGGTCAGCCTCTTCCAGCTTGACCAAACCTGATCTGAAACAATAACAAAAAAGAAAACTCCCCAAAGGTTCCAGAGTAAAATCAGAAGCATGTCTGAGAATTGTAGCCATTGTTTTGACTGAGCTTTAATCGTATGGTAGATAGTACCTTAACTTTTACCTGTTGCATTTGAGAGACTTTCTCTTGATATGACCCAGAGAAGTTTAACCTACAAAGGATGCTTTGTGTGTTACTTGACCCTACTAGAAATAGAAGCAAAACCTTTCATTCCCATCCTTTCATAAGCAGAAATAAATAAGGTTTCTCTTTCTCCGGGATTATCTCCTGTCACAAAAAAATGCAGATCAACTTCACAAAAATACTTTCACCAACACTGTAAACATGATAGGTCTAAACATTTCATTTGTTCATTTTGAATTAAGGAAAGATTCCTTATATGACAACTTCTGTATGAGTAGACCACAGTATTTAACTTCATGTAACCATCCCTTTCCTTCTTCTCTTGTTACCAATACTTCTATTGTTATATTTGAAATTAGTAATTTGAGAATTTGAGATATTTTCTTCTATTAATTCTTGACTATACTCTTCATTTTTTCCTACCTCTTTCTTGTAGATTAAGTTTTTTCTACGGATTTTCTACAGAATTTCGAGTAATCACTGAAAGTTATGATGTTTCATATGCAAACACATTTATGTAAGCAATGCAAACAAAGATAGAAAAATAGTAATGGCTGTATATGCATCTTTCAGGAGTTATTGCTTCTTCCTCAGCACCAAATCCAACCCATTAACCATCAATGGACACATTGCTTAGATATCCACTAAATTTAGTGGTGTGACACAATTGGATATACCAACTTACTTATTAAATCACATTTGTTATAACTGATATATATACATTGCTGGCTCTAAATTCCATAGAAAATCTGTAGAAATAAACTTAAAAGTGTTTGTCTTGCACTGCTAACACAAAAGTAGGACACAGTATTGATTATAAACTTTCAATATATATTTAGCAGTATATTATTGTTGCAAAATGAAGTATGATGTCCCTACCAGCAATTAAGTTGTGTGTTTTGATTTTGTTATTTGTTTATTTTTCTTTATGCCATTATTGTATTCAGTGTTGTAGCATAAGTATGTTTGGTAGTATTTTGGATATGAAAATAAAATATGTGTAAATAGAATTTGTCTTTGTCTATCCCTGAGTATCAAGAGCTGGCCTTCCTTAGGGAATTATAGTTGAGTCGGTTTTTTTTTTCACAAGTACTCCAAGAGAAATTTCATTAGGTAGTGACTGAATAAAATGTTTATCATTGAGAGAAGGATAACAGTGTCTTCAGACTATGAGAATCATATGTGATAATAACGACAAGAATAATTCATTTCTAAAGATTCTTTCTTAATGATCTCAATTTCATGATTGCTTCATAAAATTTCATTAATTCCTTATTGATTTAACATTGTTTCATCGACTCTACATTGCTTTTAGCTCCAGTTCACTTCTGATTCTAACCATGGCTATCAAGTCACTGTTGGAGAGTCTAGTATTGCATTATCTAGTATTTTCTTATTTAAGACTAGCAGGATCAAGTAACACCTAAAGAATCTCTTGTAGGTTTAACTTGATTCATCACCAATTGTTCCTGTTACTGCAATTGAGCTTAATTAATACTGTTTCCCTCCTGTGGTAATTTGATTTGAGGTAGATTTGACTGCTACTTCCAGGAGATCATGTGGCTATTCTGAGGCTCCCTCATCAATATAAAATTGTGCTCCATTATTATATTCAATGGTTGATTTAATTTTAGCCATAGTATAATTTAAGTAAATAAGGCATTACATTAATCATGGTTGCGTGAACCAACACTATAGTTGAAGAACTAACTATAGTGAAGCATTTAAATCATGTCACGAGTAATGAATTGTGTCTTTGTATATATAGTTCTACACTCAACGACTTAATTCTTTCTTGTTGGAAAACAATAAATAGTTAATGTTTATGGACAAAATACAATCACAAAATGCTGCTTTCTAAAACTCATACAAATATCACGAATCTATACAGTTAATGTCAGTCTGAGAGAAACAATAAGCAATCTATATACTAAATATGTCTAAAATCAAGGAAACCACTTATTCAAGGCTATTGCTTCTATTAAGTCTTTTGTGACTATATTTTTCATGAAATACATTCCCTGTATGTTTCAATTAATTTTGAAATTACTCGATAACTTAGATGGGTTTAGTAAAATAAATAAGCATATTTTATTAAAATGGTTTCTGGTACATAACTTAAGGAAGAGGTCTCACATGAAATTTTATGAAAATAAATTTGAATCTAAAATATGACAGCTGTAAAAGGAGAGGTTTTGTATTCTAGAACCAGAGGCTGGTCTCCAGCAGGTCATTATCAAAAGTGTTTGGATGCCTAACAATATATGATTTACTTGCTTTCATTTTATTTTTTTTTTAAACAGTTCTTGCTAGTTAGTTAGGGCTGGCTTTACTAACAAATGCTAAAATTTTGTTATGACAGATATAGGAGATTTACCATTTGAATAAATATAATCTTTTATAAGAAGTAAATTCTATTGGTGTCCACATGAACAACTTACCAATTGAATACAGGAAAAAAAGAAAGAAAAAATTTAAATAAAATTAATAAATATATATGTATATAAAAATATCAAGATAAAAGAAGCACTGCTTCAATTTCATTGACTATCTCTGTGATTGTCCAAAATGGTCATTGAATGTGCTTGTATGGTTATGTTGCTTATTGAAATGTGCCATGATACATGATATCTTTTATTCGAAAAGTTTAGCACCCCCCATTGTGAATCAGCAATATTCAGGATTCATAATCTCTGCAAGTTTATTGTGTTATTTTGTTATAAAGCTTAAAGCATCTGAAAGAAGTTCGCTTCATATCTATTTTCCATATCATATAGCATCTCACTTTAAAATGGGTGCACTCTAAACCTAATGTTTATAGATATATTTCTTTTTCCCTTTTATTTTATACACACTTTTAGAGATGGAAGGGGTGAAAAAGTAAATAAATAATAAGAATAAATTGATTAGAATGTTATCGCTCTGATCATAATAATATTGTCGAAAAGGTAACTAAGAAAAGACAGAATTAATATTGTGGTTGAGAAATATGGAAAAATGAAAAGAAATTCATAACAATACAACAATAGGATGAATAGAGACTAGCCAGGAACATTTTAGAAAGATGTAACTTTATAACTATGGTAATTTACAAGATATACCATCATATTGGCATCAGGTTTAATTTAAATCTATAATATAATGCCAAAGGAAAGAATATACCCGATGTTCAATGCTCCTCTTATGGTGAGAAGAGAGCATTATATAGGTTACCATAAATAGTTTAACAGGCTCATTAAAACATTTTTTCTGTTGTCTGTGATGGTAAAATATCACTTTTGGACAATTAAGTCAAGGGTTTGGCGAATTCTGTGAAAGACATTAATTACTGAAAAACAGTCTGCAGTTTCATAAAACAGCCCTTTGTGTTTGTTGACAATTTGTTTGTATTTTTCACTTTTTCAGAAAGAATCTATCAACATCTTTTACTAAAGTTTCTGACATGTACTTTGATAGAAAATCATCTCAACTGTCTTTCTATTTCTAAGTAGCATAAGATTTCTTTGTTTAGTAGTTTATAGATTAAATTTTCTCTTTTACTATTGTCCATTATCAGCAAATCAACAATATATGATGACAAGTAACATCTGAAAACTTAAAATCCAGCTTTGGGTTTCTTCTTTCAGCTAGGTTGAAAATAAATCTGTTGCAACCAAGATGAAACCTGAAGCTAGGTTGTACTGTCTTCTTAATATATCAGCAAGAGAGTGAACTCTTTTCAATAAATGTTAAACTTGTATCTAAGACAAAGCCTATAAAATAGTTTCAAACCCAGTTGAAGCCTTTCTATTTCACTATCTGCATGTGAGCTTGATATGGAGAAATATGGTGGGGCAATGGAAAAAGTTGAATGCAAACTTTTGAAGTAATTTACAATGTTTAGGGATTGGTTGCACTAAATTCTGAGTTCCAATCCTGCTTGGACCACCTTTTGTCTTTTATGCTTTTAGAGTGGATAAAAAAACAAAACAATGTCATACATGTAATGTAATTAATCCAATTGGCTATACCTAACTTTTATGCATTTAATACGGAATCAATACTTCAGCCACAAAGAAATTGGTTTTTTTTTTATCTGTCTCTTTATTTCTCCCCTACTTGATCTAGTGGCTATTGAAAAATGGCTTATAAGAAATTAATCAATATTAATGCTGAAGATGTGAAACATGCAAATCTATAAAACCCATATGACAATGCTCAGTTTTGATGATAATACAGTGATGATGATTATGAAAAGGATGATGATAAGGATGATGACAAAGATGACAATGGCGATGATGATGATGATGATGATAATGATGATACAAGGATCCTTGCATGCAATACAAAACTGTGTTATACAAAATAGTTATGAAACATGTAGAAATGTGTACATACTTTATAAACAGAAATAAGCAAAAAATGTAATATTTTGAAATTCTGAGTTCCAGTCCTGCTTGGACCAATCCTTGTCTTTTATGCTTTTAGAGTGGATAAAAAAAGAAGCAATGTCATGCATGTAATGTAATTAATCCAATTGGCTATACCCATCTTTTATGCATTTAATATGAAATCAATACTTCAGCTACAAAATGTAATAAAAAACATAAACGTGAGTAACCTACACACACAGAAATAAGAAGTTACCACATAGATTGGATCAATGTACCTCGTTACTATAAACTCTCTCCTGCACAGATCATTTGTTGTAAACGAGATCTGAATTTTCCCAATCAATATTTTTGGCACTAGTCACACTGCAAAGGGTCCCACATCCTCTGAAGGATAGATATAAGACTCTTGGCTGTCAATAAACCGTTGACAGATCTCTTAGGTCTTGATAGATTGCTGATGTGGTCTTCAACACCCAGTTATCCTCTAGGGGTGGCTGGTATTCAAATTTTGTTGCCCCATCAATTTGCACAGCATTTTGTTTTGCTCACTTTTAAAATTGTCATAAAATGAGAGTTCAGTAAAATAAAGTGATCATGTTCTATGGGCACGAACGTGTCTCTTGAGGCCTTGCAAACCTTTTGGTAAATGGAACAGGGTGAGGACTCAGTCTGCTTGAGTGCTTGTGGATTATTTACTATGTGTTTTCTTAAGTGGACCGCAAGGTCTGCTTTGCTTCATGCCACAAAACCACAATGACAGGAAAGGTTTCTATTTAGAGGAGCAGTGTTTTGCCAACGTGCCTTCATGCTTGCATGAAGTTCGTCCCAATATTGGAATCGATTTTGCTCAAATTTTTTAAATGAGGAGAAGCAGGGTGCCAAGTTCTGTGTTCTGATGCTTTGTTTTCCCAGGAAGAAAAGGTAATGTATCTATCTTGTAGCTTTGAGATTTTAATGATGTGATTGCTAATTTTTTAAATGACATTGTAGGGTAGGTGTGAGAGGCCAGTTTGAACATAAAACAAGTAGAATATTTGGGTTGGATATGGCTGGTTTAAATACAAAAGGGTTAATTGTTATATTTCTTTCTTCATTTTTTAAAATGTGTCTTTTTGTGTTTTCAAAATTTGGTGAGGTACTTATTGACTGCTAACCTCATTATGGCTTGAACTTCTTCCCATCTCCACAATTGAAACCATTTTGCACCACAAATAAATAGTTGAAATAACGATTTTGAATTTTGGTACAAAACCAGCAGTTTGGGGGAAGTAGGTAAGTCAATTATGTTGATCTCAGTACTCAACTGGTACTTATTTTATTGACCCCACCACCAAAAAAAAAAAAAAAAGGATGAAAGGCAAAATTGACCTCAGTAGAATTTGAACTCACAAAGTATAACCAGAAGAAATATATTGTCAGGTGTGCTAATGATTCTGCCATCTCGCTGCCTTAGCAACATTAATAATATTTTTTTTACTATAGGCACAAGGCCTGAAATATGGGGGGAGGGGGAGTAATTGATTATCTCAACCCCAATGCTCAACTGGTACTTATTTTATTGACCTTCAAAAACATGAGAGGCAAAGTTGGCCTTGGCAGAATTTGAACTCAGGCTGTAAGGACAGATGAAATGCTGCTAACATTTTGTCAGGCACGCTAATGGTTCTGCCATCTCACTGCCTGAAATAGTAGAAATAATAATGATGAGTAAAAATGGATATAAGCTTAGAAACAATGCTCAGACGAATTTTTCTTTTCCCCTCCAGGTAATGGGGTAGACATCAACATATTTTGAAACCTTTTGTTGGTAATAAATAAATAGATAAAAAAAACAGTTTTCCATCAAGTAATATTGGAAGAAAATATCTCCTAAGTGGAGCTCCATTAAACTTGACCATTCAAAGTAAACCATAACAACAACAACAATAGCAATCATGATAAGGATGTTGATGATGATGATAATGATAATAATAATAGCAATGATGATGATGATGATGACAATAGTGGTGATGATGATGATAAAGCAGCTTTTTTTTTAATGACCAAAGAATTAGGTTAAATGCAAATACAATTTTTATATGGGCACTTGTGTATGAAATGAGGCAATTAGTGATAATCAGAAATTTGAATAATTAATAATAAAAGTGAAGATGTCTGAAAGAGAGAAAGAGAGGGTGTGGGATGACGAGCAGAATATTTCAATGTCTCTTGTTTAATGCTGCATGGTCCCAAGATCAAATCCTGTTAGAAGCTTCTTTGCCATTTTCCTCTTCAAATTTTGACTAAATTAATATCGGAAATACAGCGAGATCAATTTGATTAACTATAAATGTCCCTTCATTGGGAAATTTGTGTTTTTTCTCCTTTAGCCATTAGAAGTCCTCGTCATCATAATCATCATCATCATCATCATCGTTTTAATGTCTGCTTTTCCATGCTTGCGTGGTCTGACGGAATTTGCAAAGGTACATTTTTCTAAATGGTTGGTTGCCCTTTCTGTCTAGTGGAGGCATGTGGCTTAGTGGTTAGGGTGTTGGCTTCATGATCATAAAGTTGTGGTTTCAGTTCTTGGACCAGGTGACATGTTGTGTTCTTGAGCAAAACACTCCATTTCATACATTATTTACATTATTTACAATTGATCGATATTTGTCCTCATCTTGTTTGTTGTTAACACGTTTTGACTGATATACTCTCCAGCCTTCATCAGGTGTCTTTGGGAAATTTCGAACCTGGCTTCTCATTCCTAAGGTATTTTTCGATGTTGTTATCATCATCATCATCATCATCATCATCATCATCACCACCACCACCACCACCACCACCATCATGAAACATATATAAGCATATATATATACATACAATGGGCTTTCTTTTAGTCTCCATCTACCAAATCCATTCACAAGGCTTTGAGTGGCTTGAGACTATTGTAGAATATGCTTACTGCCCTTAAGGTATCACACTGGGGGACTGAGTCCAAAACCGTGTGGCTGTTAAGCAAGTTTCTTACCTCATAGCCATGCCTAAAGATTATGATGATAGTGATGATGATGATGATGATGATGATGATGATGATGATGATGATGACGACGACGATGGTGATGACGACGATGATGATGACGACGACAATGACGGCGGCGACGACGATGATGGTGATGATAATGATGATGATGATGATGATGATGACGATGATGATGATGGTGGTGGTGATGATATCAAATACTTCATATTTTAAGCATTTTTTACTGCAGTAGAAAGCCCAAGTGATCAAAAAAATGAATTCTAATTTGCAATCAGAAATTAATTACTCAAAATTGTTAAATATTTGGTTACCAAAATAAATTGATTTGAAGAACTTGTCACATATGCCCATATAAATTCTATTTGCATATTCCTGCTATGAATCAAAGGCTGCTACTTGTCTCTTGAAGGCAACCAAACCAATAAAAAAAGTTCCTGTGTAGTTACTCGACATATTAGAAATAGCTGTGAAATCTCTTTCAAATCATGCTTTACACTCTTTAAAATACATCTTGTCAACTTTAAAAGCACAATGAGCTGAATAATTATAGCAATACAAGAAAAGCAAGTGACCATCACATTGAGCTTACTTTGGGGCATAAAACTACTTAATCAACAGTGACTAAATAAGCTAAACTGAGACCTGCTTTATCATAGAAACAAATCTCAGGTTTGGTCTTATTCCTGGTGGGATTTATGTGGGTAATGAGTTACTACCAGTAACCTTAGGTATCCACAGATTTTTGGCAGTCTTTCAAGCGCTTAGAACCCTCCTGATAAGCCTTGCTATCCCTAAGAGGCAAAGTTTTTGTAGGAGCTCTACTGGGCATTCTATTTTAATTTCCTCAGCCATTTATCTATATCTTGGCTTACTGTTCCCAACGTACCAATTATTATAGGCACAAACTTTGCTGTTCGCATCCTCCAACTTCTTCCTATTACCAATTTTAAAAGATTGTATTTTCCTTGTTTTTTTTTTACCTCTTTCTTTACAATCCTGGAATCAAATGGACATGAATGGTCAATAAGTAAGCAACTTTGCTTTTCCTTATATATGATCGTAATATCTGGTCTATTACTTTCTAACTTCTTGTCCATTTGAATAGGAGAGTCCTACAAAACCCTACATTTCTATGACTCTAGTACTCTTTTGACTCAATGATTGTACCATGTGTTTCCAGCTTCAAATTCCCATTTCTTGCACAGTTTCCAGTAAAAATTTTACAACCTGGTTGTGCCTCCATTTCTTATATTCTTCCTGTGCCAACTTGGGTCATTCTTCCACAATGTATGCCACACTCTCGTTCAAAGTTCCACAGGCTCTACATTTTCCTGACACATTCTCTCCATATATATGTTTTCTCAAGTTTGTTTTTATTGCCTGATCTTAAGCTGCTACAATTAGGGTCTCTGTTTCGTTTTTTTAATTACCCTTTTTTTAACCAAGCCCAGGATTATGTTTCACCTACGTCGTCAGTGGCTCTCCAAAATTGACCATACAGAGGTTCTTTCTCTTCGATCTGTCTGATGTGCTTTGTATTTCGTTCTTGTCCTTTTCTTCATTTACATGCCTCATCAGCTGTTCTTTCTTAACTGCCTTTAGTAGTTTTTCTGTACTGGACAAAATGCTTAGTGATATTTCACCTCTCACTACATTCTGAGTTCAAATTCTGCTGAGGTCGACTTTGTCTTTCATCCTGAAGGAGTCGATAAATTAAGTACTAGTGAAAGACTGGCATTGATGTAATCGAGTAGTCCCCTACCACAAAATTTCAGGCCTTGTACCTTTAGTAGAAAGGATTTGGGCATTGCTGACTTGTGAGGTTATGTTGAACAGCTGCTGTCACATGTGAGACAGATCCATCTGTCGGCTGAGTCTGTAGTGATGATTGCACAACCGCCCTCCTTCAATTGGGTAGGCAAGGTAGTTTTCCTTTGTCTGATGGTTGTGGTAAAAGAGGTTGTTTGGTGGACAAGGCTGAAAGGCATGAGGACAGATATATTCCTCTTTGGTAGAGCTCTCATTGAATTATTATTATTATTATTATTATTATTATTATTATTATTATTATCATCATCATCATCATCATCATCATTATTACTGTCTCATTACGAATTGTCTCATAGAGTTTAGATTCCCTTGTATCATATTCCAGCCATAATATTGATTAATTATTTCCAAGTCTCTCTTCCATGAGAGCCTACATAAATTTGCATGAAGTACCTGAATTAATTTTTAATTTCCTTTTTTTTTTTTAATCTTTATATTCACAAATTATTCTCATTTAATCTACTATGGTGGTTAGGGTAAGGGTTAGGGTTATTTGAACTACTTAGAGTGAGATTGGTATAATGTAGGACTCTAGTATGTAGCTGAGAAGTGGACTAATATTTTATAACACTGCAGGTTGAGGTGGTAGGCAAATTTGAGAAAAAATGCATCGTCACCATCCTCTTCTTTGCTTTCCCTATATTTTTTGTTTCCTTTTTACTTTTTCCTATTTAAAAAAAAAAATTCCTTTTTTCTCTCTTTCTTCCCTTTTTTCTCTATCACATAACTTGACTTTGGAAAATGGAGCAATCTGGTGTGTCTATTTTAATGACCTACCAATGTATACGGTGAGTTTCTTTGCTCTTGGTGTCGAGAAGAAATGCGACAAGAAATGGAAACAAAATTGAAAGAAGAAG
This sequence comes from Octopus bimaculoides, assembly GCF_001194135.2. NCBI lineage: Eukaryota > Metazoa > Mollusca > Cephalopoda > Octopoda > Octopodidae > Octopus > Octopus bimaculoides. Next base: position 74,000,412 of record NC_068990.1, read on the forward strand.
AAAAGTAATAGTAATAATAATTATTATAATGATGATACTACTACTACTACTACTACTACTACTACTACTACTAATAATAATAATAATATAAAAGAAATTGGAATAAAGTGCCCAGCAGAACTGTTACGAAAAGTTGGCCACCTTGGCATGGCCAGAATAATCAGGAAAGTATTAGATAGCTGAAAAAGAACGAATAGCATGGTACCATAGGCTGCAGGTATTAAGCCCATTATGAATGCAAGACTCTAAGAGCTCCAACAAAATTTGTGATAAAGAGAAAATAATAATAATGATAATAATAATAATAATAATAATAATAATAATAATAATCGATATAAACGTATCTGTCAAGACCTACCAAAAACTGAGCAAATATAAAGATCTTGAAATAGAAATTAGCAAAATGTGGAATCTGAAGACGAAAACAATACCTATTGTCATAGGTGCCCTGGGAATGACAGCGAAACGGGCTGATTACTACCTAGCTCAGATACCAGGAAACCCCAAAATGGCTGAAGTTCAAAAGATAGTGCTCATGGGAACTGCCCATATCCTACGTAAAATACTGTCTATGTGATCACAAATTTTAAAGAAAACACATAATTTTCTTATGGTTTCTTAAATATTCACTTGAACAAAACTGTACAAATCCAAATATATGGTACCCTAGGCATAACACCTACATGAACTTCTAACTTGTTGTCTCTTGAGGTCTCTGGGTGACACTTGGATCTAACTTGTACAAATTCAAAACAAAAGTCAAACATAAGATAATAATAATAATAATGATAATATAAAGTCCATGTTTCTTACTGGCCTGGGTTGTATGGTTTCACAAGCTTTGATGAGCCCAAGAACTGCATCGTGCTCCAGTGTCTGCTTTGGCATGGTTTCTATGTCTGAATGCCCTTCCTAATGCCTACCATTTTGCTGAGTGCTTTTTTTACCTTTTGTGCCAACAGTGCTAGTGAGGTCACCAACACTCCTCATGGCAGCACACTTCACATTTTAAGAGGTTGTACACAGGTCATGCCTACACAAGGAAATAGAAAATACTTTAAAATGAATGACTGCAGTAGATATGAAAAAATACAACCAACAGAATTTGTTATCATAGCAAACTTCAACCTCAAAATTTCACTCACTACATCAAAAATCACCTCAAAACATATGTAAGAAAAAAAAATCATTGGAACACAAATACAGGTCCTAAAAATCAGCTCTGTACAATCATATGCATATCCTGCATCCAAAAAGAGGGAAAGAAAACACCAAAACAAAGCATAATAGCAATATATATATATTGACCTCTAACCCCACCTCATATATATATATATATATATATATATGTGTGTGTGTGTGTGTGTGTGTGTGTATGTATGTATGTATGAGAAATAACTGAGATTCAGTCGAGTCAGGTACTTAAATTGAAGCACCAGTTCAGTCCGGTATTATCTGCACAGCTCGATGTAAGGTGAATAAGATCAAAATAAGGAATGGTCGTACTGCATTACTACTTGATATCCTGTTGCTTATTTTGATTATATGTATGTATATATATATATATATATATATATAGATAGATAGATAGATAGATAGATAGATAGATAGATAGATAGATAGATAGATAGATAGATAAATATACATATAGAAATACATATATACATATATATATATCTATATATAT
>NC_068990.1:74002366-74006135 GCF_001194135.2 Octopus bimaculoides
ATATATATATATATATATATATATATATATACATATATATATATATATACACATATATATATACATATACATATATACACACACACATACACACACACACGCACACATAGATATATATATATATATAAACCATCTGCCTCAGAGCATAACTACTCAACATCCAAAAGTCAATATCCCTCCCACACAGCTCAGACAATATACAAAACACATGCGCGTGTAAATATCTGCAGATTAAAGCTCTGAATTCAAATTTCTGGTTGTGGTTAATTGTTTCTTGTATCTCTTTCATTCTCCCTTTCCCCCTATCAATGCATGACGTTACTTTGAATTGCACACACACACACACACACAGACTCATACACATACACGTTATTCATATGTAGATGATACCACATTGCATTTTCTGACTACATTTTGCATATGGGCATCATTCACAAGTAACCTAGTCATCTCATGCTAAACTTACATTACGTTCATGATCAAAGGTCTGGAAAATATTCTTCAAAGGGATGCATAACAACCTAATCTTAATCAACTGTCTGAGAATAACACAATTACTAAATATGAGCGTGTGCATGTGCGTGTGTGTGCATGTGTGTGTGTGTGCATGTGTGTGCATGTGTGTGTGTGTGTGTGCATGTGTGTGTGTGTGTGCATGTGTGAGTGTGCCTGTGTGTGTGTGTATGTATGTATGTTTGTATAATTATATATATAAAAACACACGCACACATATACATATATATAAACACACACACACATATATATATATATATAAACACACACATATATATATATATATAAACACACACACATATATATACATATATATAAACACACACACATATACATATATATGTGTATATATATATATATATATATATATATGTGTGTGTGTGTGTGTGTGTGTGTGTGCATAATAATGTGTGTATGTGTATGCATGTGTACGTATGTAAGCATCAAGAAGAAACACTTTCACCACAATGTCTTTTTAGAGACGAAGGACCTTAAAAAGGTTAGCAATATGTCAGCCCACACAGTGTCACATGATTTCCCATGGCGACTACGTAAGCTATGAAGGAACCCCCTACATATTTCTTTTGGGCCTGCCAGATATAGCAGCCAAATCTTTCTCAAACATACCCTTCCATCTAAAAAAAAAAAGAGGGGGACCATATGCATTGCAACTCAGCATTTACTTACACGAAGCACTTTCACCATATTTTATGTCCAGAACTGCAGCCTTCTGAAAGACTTGCAACTGCCCACTCTTTTGTTTAACCCCTTAGTATTCAAACCAGCCATATCGAGCCTAAATATTCCATCTGCTTTTTGTCCAAACTGACCAGATCCAGCTTCTTGCACCTACCCCACAATATCATTCTAAAGATAAACAATTACATCATCAAAATCTCAGAGTCACGACATAACACGTGATTAATTCAAAACAATGTGAATAAATAAGCATTACATTTGACAAAGTAAACTGAATGCTAAATGGTTAAACCTAAGTCAGCTGTTATTGAACAGACATACACTTGAAATCACTTCATCTATAACCATCTTGTCCTTTATTCAGAAATGGAGTACATACGATGCAGGCATATGCAATTAGAATATTTCATATCTATATAAAAGGTTAAAGACCCCCTTCAGTCATAAATGACCATGAGGTTGTACCAGAAAGTTACCCTCTGAGACACAAGTCCAGGTGATGTTGTTTTATGGAAGACCAGCAACTCATTTCTACACCCAAACATTATACCTGTACATAGACAGAGGGAAGGTAATGAGTTGCTAGGAGAGTAAATCATGTTTGTCTTTATTAAAGGTGTGGTTGGGATAGGAAAGCAAAAGAAATGGGTAAAAATGTGCAGACTCATGCTATTTTCTCTACATGAAATCTCTAATAAAACTATTATAATTGCTCAGACACTATCGTAATAATCTTAGTAAAGCTGAAAATTTGTAATAATATGTTTATTAGTAATATAACTAGAATTTTATAATTCTGATTTTAGTACTATCTTATGAATAGGTAGTCAATCTAACATTGTAGAATATTTAGTAATACTGATAAAAAACATTATTATTAACTAACAAGGCAACAAGTTGGCAGAATTGTTAGCATTCTAGGCAAAATGCCTAGAGGTATTTTATCCAGATTTATGTTCTGAGTTCAAATTCTGTCGAGGTTGACTTTGCCTTTCATTCTTTTGGGGTCAATATTTTAAGTGCCAATGAAACACTGGTAATCAACTAGTCCCCTCCAACAGAATTTCAGACCTTGAGCCTTTAGTAGGAAGGATTATTATTTACTAATGAATACATTTGTAGTAGATACAGCAGTTGTAGTTTTATGTGAAAGGGGGAGAGAAAATGCAGGGCAATTCAGGTTTGGATCACATCTTAATGAACAAATAATGCTCAGGACTTAGCTGAATTCAATGCTGGGAACTTGCTTGTGACAATTTTAAATAATAAGCAAGAAGATGGCTACCATGATGAGACTTGAAGGGAATACTTTAGTGGTTTTCCATTGACTATTCCAGGCAGGTAGGATTTGAACTCAGAATGTAGAGAGCTGGAAGATGTACTGTAAAGCACTTCTGCTGATGTTCCAATGATTCTGCCACTCTCCCTTCTGCAGATCAATGTGAAATGAAATGTTTTGCTCAAGGACAAAAGGCATCACCTGGTCCAGGAATTGAACCTGTGATCTATCCTTTTGACTCTTTCCCCCAATTTCATTTACCCCTACCTACATGAAAGGCATATCAGTTTGATACTTGAATAGGTGACTGACTTATTTCTTGAATTCAGTTTTGCATATCAAGTCATTGCATCAATAGACCTCCAGCAGGCTTATCACCTCATTTCTAGAACTGTAGCTGTAACCTCTACGTACACCCTGCAGCCCATCATGATGCTACCCAACATTACTGATGAGGTCATCAATCACAATAATAAGATCATAATCATCATTGAGGTAATCCCCACTTCAGAGGTGTAACCAGGTTCTAAAGTTAGTGGGAGCAAACACTTAAGAAGGTGCCGTGGTACCCACCAAACAATTTTTAACACATTTCTCTTATATTACGTGTAATATTTAATTACTTATAATAAACGTAATCGTATTATACATTCATTAATTTCATGTTTGAGTAACAATGTCATTATGTATAAGACTTACTGACGTGAAAAGTTGAAACTTCACGAGGATAGTCCAGTGTCGAGAAGTTACGACGTCAGGGTTTGTTTTGGTTCTTCAGATGTCAGTGGGCACCAACACATCACAAGAAATTGAGCAGACAGTTCAAAAACACAGGAGGTTGGTGAAATAAAGTAATGACTCCAGATAGTTCTTCCAAGGTCATGTGATTAAGAGAAAAACAAATTCAACTTTTATCATACAAGTAAGCTAAAGAGTTAAAAAAATATTGTTAAAAAGGTACCAATTTTGGAAAATGTGCTCGTTACCAGCATTGCCTTACTGGCACTTGTGCCGGTGGCACGAAAAAACATTCGAACAAGGTCATTGCCAGTGCCACTGGACTGGCTCCTGTGCAGGTGGCATGTAAAAAACACCATTTAAGCCAGTACCGCCTGACTGGCCATCTCGTTGCCAGTACTGCGTGACTAGCCGTTGTGACGGGGCATGTAAAAGCACCCACTACATTCTCGGAGTGGTTGGCATTAAGAAGGGCATCCAGCTGTAGAAACTCTGACAGATCAGATTGGAGCCTGGTGCAGCCATCTGGTTCACCAGTCC
>NC_068990.1:74006145-74007640 GCF_001194135.2 Octopus bimaculoides
GATTGGAGCCTGGTGCAGCCATCTGGTTCACCAGTCCTCAGTCAAATCGCCTAACCCATGCTAGCATGTAAAGCGGACGCTAAACGATGATGATGTGCTTCCCTATTAACTATGCCACTTCCCCAGTTAGTTGATAGGGCTTTCCCTTTTCCCCTTCTCCTTTTCTTGTTCTTCCTTGTCATGCAAATTACTTGGCAACCTCAAGAGTGCTGGTGGCATAAAAAAAAATGTCACCCAGTACACACTGTAATGTTTTTAGCTTTAGGTAAAACATCCAACCATAAAAACCATGCCAAAGCTCACATGTAGCATGATGCATCGCTATGCCTCACCAGATCCTGTCAAACTGTCCAACCCATGCTAGCATGGAAAATGGATATCAAATGCTGATGATGATGAAGGTGATGATGATGTAAGCAGTATCTTCCAGCACCAGACACTTTTACTGGAAGATGTGACCATGATGAAATAATAAAAATGTTGATTGGATTTGTCGAGATTTACCAAGATTTGCCATTCTTACAAAATACAAAAAAAAACACAAAAGAAACTATAAGAAATTACATGGTAAAATAAAATGCAGCATTAAAAATGCATGTTTAAAAGAAACGCTCCTTCTCATATACATACATATATACATGCATATATACATACACACACATGCATGCACATGCACCCACACACACAGATATGTACATATATAATTTTTAATAAATGTTTGTTTTATATATATCTGCTTATCTTTCAGTCTGTGCTTCTCTTTCTCTCTCCCTCCTTTCTCCCTCTGTACACACACACACGCGTATATTTATTTATTTATTTATCTATTATATACACACACACAGATGCAGATATATACATGCAGAGATTCATACAATACATATGTATGCGCATAAATACACACATATAAAATTATATAAATAGATGTATAAATGAATATATATATATATATTTATATATATATATATATATATATACATACACACACATGTATATATATACACACACACACACACACACATATATATATATATATAGTGTTTAGATGTGCATTTTGATGGTGTAGTGTTATTCTTTCCATTCGTTTATAGTAAGCAGCAATAAACTACTCAGTAGAGAAAAGGATTTAATCAGACACCTAGTACATCACCAAGGGAGAGAAATCAATTTCCTTTACATGATTATTTCCTTACTTCTGCTTTCCAATTGGATTTTATTTGTGTAATTTCCCTGCAGTCTCATTAAAAATTCTATATTAAATGAGCAAAACTACCAAAGTACAAAAGCGCCAACTCCTATTTATATGCACACACACACATACACTCACACATACACACACACACTCATTCTCTCTCATACACACACACACACTACACAGATATATATATGTATAATATATGTATATATATCTGTACATATTGTACATATATATATATATATATATACATATATATATACATACATACATATATATATATATATATATATATATATA
>NC_068990.1:74007650-74011797 GCF_001194135.2 Octopus bimaculoides
TATGTCTCTACATATATGTGTGTATATATATATATATATATATATATACATATATTCACAGAGGGAAAGAGAAAGAAAGAGAGAAACAGGGAAGAAAGGTTGAGAGCGAGCGATAGATACATATTTACACTGTTTATAATTGGCTTCATACCTGTCTTTCTAAAAATAATATTCTCTCTTTCACAATTATCTCGAACTTTTGACAACAATAGTCGTAACCTGATTAATATAAACTATAGCAAAGCCCATGACATTTGTCTTCTGATCAAATGACTGTCAGATTATTTTGTTAAGTCATCAATTCAACAATTTGACAATAATCTAATCCTTTGTGTATTCTCTTCAGCATTCGTAGCAATAGGATAACCAAGAAATAAGGGCATTAAAAATACCTGGATGAGCGATATCAATTGTTGAGATTATTTCAAATTGATAGAAATAATATTAAAACATTATAAGCAGCAACAATTTGAAAGACAGATAAGAGCATTGAGCTTACTGAAAAGATTTGAACTGGTATTTTATCACTTGCATAGCGATAGAGGACTGAGTAAGCAGTTACACCACTAAACATCTGCTGTTTCATTTTTTTTTTTTTCCTTTTGAATTCATATTCATCATTATCATCATCATTTAACGTCCATTTTCCAAGCTGGTATGGGCTGGGCAGTTTGACAGGAGCTGGTAAGGCCAGTAGGATGTACAAGGCTGCACTGTCTGCTTTGGTATGGTTTCTACAGCTGGGCTGAATGCCATTCCTAATGCCAACCAATTTATAGAGTATACTGGGTGCTTTTTACATAACACCACCATCAGAGCGTTATACATAGTACCAACACTGGTGCTTTATATGTGGCTCCAGCACTGGTGCTTTTTATGTGGCACCATCACCAATGCTTTTTACGTGTTACTGGCACTGGCACTTTTCATGTGACACCAGCAGCAGTGCTTCTTATGTGGCACCAACGCCAGCACCAGTGCTTTTCATGTGGCACCAGCACTAGTAATTTCACATGGCACCAGTACCAGCGCTTTTTACTTGGCACCAGCACCAGTGCATTTATTATGTGGCAGCAGCACCAGTGCTTTTACATGGCACCAGTATTGGTGTCTTTTACATGGCACCAGCAGTGGTGTTTTTTTTTTTACATGGCACCAGCACAAATAACTTGCAAAGCAAAAACCTCTTAACTGGGATGAGGGAGTATTAGTGAGGGTGTTGGCTTTGTGCTAGTTGCTGGGTGATTAGAAGTATAGAGGGACAAGGGCAGGTGTCCAGCTGTAGAGTAGATACACGAATTGTCCAGCTGTAAAGGGCTTCTGCTTAATTAACTATACTAATTTAATCTCTATAAGGTAACTCGTTTAGTTTTTGCTTTTGCATTTTATTTGTTTCGGTCATTGGACTGTGGCTGTGTTGGGGCATTGCTTTCTGAATGGTTTAGTCAAATAAACTTCAGTACTCATTTTTTAAAAGTCTGGTACTTGTTCTATTGGTTTCCTTTGCTGAACTGGTAAGTTACAGGGTTGTAAACAAACGAACACCTGTTGTCAAAGTGTTTGTGTTTGGGACTCAAACACACACACACACACATGTATATATACATATACATATACATATACATATATATATATATATATATATATATATATATATATATATATATATATATGTATATATATATACGACAGGCTTCATTCAGTTTCCATCTACCAATTCCACTCACAAGGCTTTGGTCAGCCCAAAGCTATAGCAGAAGACACTTGCGCAAGGTGCCATGCAGTGGGACTTCACCCAGAACCATGTGGTTGGGAAGCAAGCTTCTTACCGCACAGCCATGTCTACGCCTATGGTATCACTTTTCTGTTGCACCTGCATTTACTATATTCAAAAACAATATAATTTTGTCATGTTTCAAGTTAATTGTTTCCGTTAAATTAGATAATAGTATACATACTGAAAAATGTGGAGGCGCGTGGCTTAGTTGTTAGGGTGTCAACATCACGATCGCAAGATTATAGTTTCGATTCCTGGACCTGCATTTTTTTGATGGCCTTATAACTGAAGAGATGCCGGTTTGCCTTTCCGCCTCAACATCCGAAACTTGGAGTCTTATCATGGCTACCAAATAATTGTCACATATTATATATATTTACACACATACATACATACATACATACATACATATATATATATATATATATATATATATATATATATATATATATATATATATATATATATATAGGCGTAGGAGTGGCTGTTTGGTAAGTAGCCTGCTTATCAACCACATGGTTCCGGGTTCAGTCCCACTTCGTGGCACCTTGGCCAAGTGCCTTCAACTATATCCTTGGGCCACCAAAGCCTTGTGAGTGGATTTGGTAGATGGAAACTGAAAGAGGCTCATTGTATATATGTATATACATATATATTTATGTGTGTGTGTCTGTGTTTGTCCCCGCAACATCGTTTGACAACCGATGCTGTTGTATTTATGTCCCTGTAACATAGCAGTTCAGCAAAAGAAACCAATAGAATAAGTACTAGGCTTACAAAGAATAAATATGGAGTCGATTTGCTCGACTAAAGGTGGAGCTCCAGCATGGCCACAGTCAAATGACTGAAACAAGTAAAAGAGTAAAAGAATATATATATAAGGAAAATAAGAAAATAGAGATTAATAAACAAATAAGTATATTTATTAATTGCAAAAATAAGTATCCTGGACTGGCTTGTGCGGGTGGCACATAAAAGACACCATTTCGAACGTGGCCGTTTTCGTGCGGGTGACACGTAAAAGCACCCACTACACTCTCTGAGTGGTTGGCGTTAGGAAGGGCATCCAGCTGTAGAAACTCTGCCAAATCAGACTGGAGCCTGGTGTTGCCATCCGGTTTCACCAGTCCTCAGTCAAATCGTCCAACCCATGCTAGCATGGAAAGCGGACGTTAAACGATGATGATGATGATGATGAATTCCTGACAGCTGTTTCGATTCAGACTTTAAAGATTTTAATTGAAATAATCAAATCATTATAAAATAGAATCTCATCAGAAGTAACAAAAAAAAGATAGATAAGTATATATTCAATATATATATATATGTATTCAATATATATAAATTTATATATGTGTGTATATAAGTGTATATATATATATATATATATATATGTATATATGTAGTATGTTTGTGTGTTTGACCACATGTTCTTGTGTGTGTTTCTGTCTGTCTTTTTGTATGTATGTATGTATGTGCTTAGATATGTATACATATTAATGTAGGTATAATGTCAGACGTTATAGCATGGAAAAACAGCGTAAACTGATGGCCTGATATTTGCTCTTTTTTTCTTTTCTTTTCCTTTTGTTTTTGGATGAATTTGATCATTTATCATCTTTACCAATTAAAAATTGTTATTTGTTATGCATGAAAATTTTAAGTCAACTTAAAAGAAGAAATATATTGAGTATGCATACATCGGTTTTCATGATGTACCCCACTGTGGTAAATCCAATTGATAATTTTGTGTAATTTTCCAGTTTTATAAACGATAATTTCAAAGTGTCTGCATTCATTTCATATCTAATATCTGACATTTAAATAGTAATCAGGTTCGTTAAGATTCATTGTGACAACATTTTCAGCAAAAGTTTATTATATATAGGCATTAGATCCATTAGTATATGGTTGATTATAACTGTTACACATTTATAAATAGTTCTCACTGCTTACTGTAAGTACTGAGTACTGTTACCTTTTCCATGACAACACTTCCATTTATTATCACCATCCTCTAATGTCCATTTTTTCTCTGCTGGCATGGGTTGAATGTTTTTATAGGAACTGACATGTCAAAAGACTGTACCAAGTTCTCTGTTTGCTTTGGTATGGCTTCCATGGTTTCTACAGCTGGATGGCCATCAGAATGCAAACCCCTTAGAGTGTACCGAGTGCGTTTTCCTCTTCACATCACCACCAGCAGCAGCAGCTAGGTCACCAAGTAACTTGTAAAACAAAGACCTCCCCCACTTTAACTGAGAGTGGGAGTGATATTGCGAGAGGTGGCTTTATGCCAGGTGATGAGAGGTTAGAGTAAGAACAGAGGGACAGAAATAGGGGTCTTGCAGTAGGGGATATATATATATA
>NC_068990.1:74013863-74015397 GCF_001194135.2 Octopus bimaculoides
ACACACACACACACACACACACACACACACACACACATTTACTATATAGAAATTTACCAGTGTTTATATGAATGCATGTATCTATGTATGCATGTATATTTATTAAAGGGAGTTTTGAAACTTATAAATGATAATGATTCATAAAAACAATTAACCTGAGTAAAATCGCAGTCATTTTGTGGAAAAAGAAGAAAAAGAAAAGCCATAAAAAATGCTGTTCCCTGTCATATCCTTAATTCTAGTAAAGTCGTTCAGCTGTTCAATCATTCCCTGAGGAAATGTTTTCCTTACTAAATGAAGAAGTCTATAGTTTTCCAAGCTTTCAAGAACTCTGATGATTATTCTCCCACATCATTCTCAGTCAGCCTATTGACAATAGTAAAAGGCTGTTTGAATTGACCACTAACATTACTGACCGCTTAAATAACACCGATCTCTTTAGTGTCCAGTGATATGAATTTTGGTTCTCACAGAATATATAGTGCATAGGATACCAGCTGTGATGGATCGTGCTATTATCTTTAACATGTCCAAAGCATTTAGAATAGTATGGCATAGAAGATTGCTTGAGAAACTGACTGTCTATGGCATATCTGATAGAGTGTTTTCTACCATTTCTAATGATTTGCATGACAGTTGCCCTTAATTGTTGGATCACTTCCATTTATGAATTTAATCAGCACTTCAGGGATTTAAATTTGGACCTTTGACCTAAATACTGTTGATATGATCCTTTAATGACATATGTGCTTATGATACCACACTCTACAGAACAAACCCTCACTTGACCGTAGCAAGAGATCTTAAGAATATCCACCCACTTGAATGTAGCAACAGATTTTCCAGTGACTTAACAAGGATAGCCCAATGGGGAAACAAATGAATTTGTACATTTAATGCTACCAAGACCAATCAAATGAAATTCTTGATCTTGCCTCTATTTCTATGGATAGGACTTCCTTAAATGCATCTTCTTGTTGGAATAAATTCATAGGACTAGGTTCACATTTGATTTTTGATGGGACTCATGTGCTAGGTTTGATACCAGGGCAGTACGTGTTAAAATAATTAATTGGCTTATTACAATATTCAAAAACACTATGTAGCATTTGAACCAAATTAACAAAAAAAGAATTACTGTTTACACATTTAAGTATTACTCTGATACATGATAATCAAATGCATAATCGAGTTGATGGCCCCTTTTCCTCACAACTTCTGCTCTATTATCATTAGAGTGTAACAAAAGTTGCTGTATTTTACTGTTACTTCCATGGAGTTCTATTACTTTTAGGGAGCATCTAGAATTCCTGCAAGGTAATGTGTGATAAATATTCCAAATTTTATTAATTTTGTGCAGTTGAGTACTATTTTCCTTATTTGTTTAATTCTCATAAATACAAACTCATAGCACCGACTACCTGTTGAGTTGTAGAGTGCCCTTAATGATTAATTATCTGATACTCATGAATTAAAATTCTACAGCTGGGATTCCCATGCACCTATCTGTGTGTATATATATATATATATATAT
>NC_068990.1:74015720-74017703 GCF_001194135.2 Octopus bimaculoides
ATGTATACATACAAAAAGACATATATATAATATATTATATATTACTGATACTCCATTGGTTATGTTGATAAGTGTTCCAGTTGATCCAATCAATGGAACAGCCTGCTCATGAAATTAATGTGCAAGTGTATGAGCACTCCACAAATACACATACCCTTCACATAGATCTCAGGTAGATTTTGCATAACACAGAATGGGACAAAGCTGGCCCTTTGAATTACAGGTAAAACTCATTTTTGCCGGTTGAGTGGTCTGGAGCAACATGAAGTAAGCTGTCTTGCTCAAGGACATAACATGCTGCTAGGAATGAATATACAGTTTGGAGTATAGGTCTGAAAATTAGACTAGCTTCTATATATTAAAGGTAAGCAATTTGGTCTAGAACTATATTTTTGATTTTGCCTATTTTTTTCTTCAAGATATTGAACCATGTTGTAGATATTTGCATCGAATTGTACTTAGGCATAACAAATTTTAATAGTCAAAAAATGTTCCAAACTTTTGGCCACGACTGTGTGAATACACGCACACAGATACACACACACACACATACACACACTCACATACACACACACATATATAGCCACCCCATAACCACTCTATTCCTAACTTCTCCCCATACAATTTCATTCCTACCTCACCTCTAAGTTTTCTCTTCTTCTTTCCACAAATTCTCCTTCTAAATTTTCCACTATTTCCTTTCTTTCCATTTTGTGAGGAAAGACTAGCGTTTGAAACCTTAAAGACTCCTTCCCTTCCTTTCAAGTGTTATGCTAACAACATCTGTCCCTCTCATTTTGTCTCTCTCATGTTTCTTCATTACATCATGCATATCTGTGGTGTGTGTATGTGTTTACATGGGCGTGTGCATGAGTGTCTGCGTGCACATGTGTAACTGTTTGTGTGCTTATGTGTGTGTGTAAATGTGTACATATGTATAAATACACACTTACACAATTATGTATAAATGCATACATATTAGTAAAAATAAATTGCATGTGCTGCATGTATGCATGGTGAGAATTAGTCTCTCTTTATGAATATACATAAAAAGCATACATTAATACATATATGCACGTGTGTATACATACACACACACAGACATGTTATACATATATATAAGTTTATATAAATATATGTATATATAATATATACATGTGTGTGTGTGTGCATGAGTGTGTATGTGTGTGTGTGACTGTATATGTGTATATGTATTAATATATATATATATATATGTATTCCAGAATGGACAACGGACAATAAATGATGATGATGATGATGAATGATGATGAATGATATATATATATATATATATATATATATATATATATATATATATATACACATACATACATATACATAATGTATATATGTACATATAGAGAGAGGCAGAGGGGAAAAGAGAGAGAGAAAGAGAGAGAGAGAGCATAAGGATGGTGAGAAAGAAAAAAAGAAGAGAAAGAAATGCAGAAGTGTAGAACACAATGGTAAACAAATTACAAACCCAACCCTACAACCTACAAGAAAAGATATATAACAACTAAAGCACTTCATATAGAGTTTGCAGGAAGATTGAATCGGTGTTGTTATCTACTGATTATCCACTCCTAGTCTGATTTTTAATGCAATGACCACAATTCTCCTAGGACTTCATCATGGAATTTCTTTAGTATCTTTTAAAACTACTTGCTGTACTGATGAACTACAAGCGTTCTTTACTGATTATTTTCAAGCTTTAATCACCTACAACTCTCGAATAACAACACCTTATCGTTTTAGTAACCATTAAAATAAGGAGGATTAAAAATAGTTGCAAATTTATTACTGTGATTTGGTCTGCTATGAGAATGGGAATCTTTGATGGTGTCTTGTTTGTTAGATGTGTATAGACATACATACATACATACATACATACATACATATATATATATATATATATATATATATATATATATATGTGTGTGTGTGTGTGTGTGTGTGTGT
>NC_068990.1:74018127-74026173 GCF_001194135.2 Octopus bimaculoides
ATATACATATATATATATATATACACGCACACACAGGCACACACATATACATATTGTCACAAGTGTGTATCATGAAAAACTAAGAAAAGATAAAGAAACCTTTTAAAGTTCTCTCAATTAGGTTTAGGAAGAGATTAAGTCAATAAATTTAGAAGTAATGACTGTTACTTTACAGAATTAATTAGGAAAGATAATGGATTTAAAGGACGGAAAGAGGGAAAAAAAAATAACGGCTACTTCATATAAAAGGCTTAATTCCTGAAGTTATATGCAGATATAAATGTATGCAATTATTGATGTCGTCGTCGTCGTCGTCCTCATCATCATCATCATCATCATCATCATTATCATCATTATTATGATTATTATTGTCGGTGTTGAAGTTGTTTTTTGTTTTTGTTGTTGTTATTGTCATGTTTTGTTTTTTTCCTTTTCTTGTTCATGTTAACACACATTTACAGAGCTCCCACACAGAAAGTGATTTTTTACAGGATTGCTTGATGAGAAAAAAAAAATAAATAAATAAAGTTATTCGTTTTTACCATCTTTAAAAAAGAAATGCTTCAGAAATAATTGAATATATCTTTGTCTAATGGGTGTAAAAAAAAAATTGTTTTTAACATTGTCTTTCTATTTTACAAAGCAGATGTATTGGGTCATCCCATAAATAATGTGGTATTTTATACTTTTTTATTTTTCAAAATTAAGATAAACAAAATTCTTTTTTAATCTAAAATATACTCGCTTTCATTTTCTACAATGCTCTTCCATCTATCTGGTAGACTTGCTAGACCCCTCTTCTAAAATTTACTCGTGCATGATGAAAAATACTCCTCCACTACTGTTCTGGCCTTGTCTACAGAATTCATATTTTTTCTGTCCAAATGATTTTGAAGACTGTGGAATAAATGATAATCAGATAGGACAATGTCTGGCAAAAATGGTAGGTAGGGCATTGTTTCCCATTCAAACTGCTCCAACCTTTGGAATGTCATCCTTGCTGTATGTGGCTGAGCATTATCCTGATGGATGAACACTTTCTGTCTTGAAACCAAAGATGGACATTTTTCTTCTAGTGCTCACTTAAGCTGCTCAAGCTGCTCACAGTAGATCTCCTTTGTTTTTATTTGGTTTGGGTTTAAAAGTTCAAAGTGGACTAAACCTTTCATATCCCACCAAACAGATAAAAGCACCTTACGTGGGTCAAGACCTTCTTTATTCTGGGTGTCAGTGTTTCTCCTTTCCCTACCCATTGTCTTTGACATTTGACATTTTTATAGAGAACCCATTTCTCATCACCAGTCACTATTCGGTCCAAAAAAGGTTAGTTGAGAGGTGACAGCAAAGAAGAGCACACATTCACTCTCTGCATGCGATTAGACTCAGAGAGTTTGTGAGGAACCCATTGATCCAAATTTCTGACTTTTCTAATGACACGCATGCGTCAATGAATGGTTGAATGACCAAATGCAAGCTAAGCTTCTCTGCTAGTTTCTCAACACTTACAATGAGATCTGGGCCCACCAGAGTTAACAGCACGTCTTCATCGAGCTCTAAAGATTTTCCAGGATGACGCTCATCTTCTAGGCTGTAGTTTCTGGCTTGGAATTTCTGGAACCACCATTGACACTGGCTTACACTTATTGTTCAATCCCCATATACTTCATTGATATTCCTTGCACTTTCCATCACATTGTTGCTTTTATTGAACACATAAAGCAAAGTATGCCGAATCTACTCCTTTGTCACTTCCATTATAGCTTTGAAAAATAACTGTTAAAATCAAACTGCACTCTTCAATATTTTCACTAAGGATAAGTACAAGGTAAAATTACTCCCTCCTTTAAGATTACTACCTACTATATAGCAAGTTGGTGCAGGTAGTTTATCCCATCCTCCTCCAACTTTTAGTTCATGCAATCAAAAACACCACATTATTTATAGGATGACCCAATATTTGCATTGCTTTAGCCATCAGTGACAACAGGAGGGAAAGCAGTGACAGTGGAGGTACCAGACAATATGCCCTGTGAATTACTTGCAAATACAATCTTTTTTTTTTCCTTTTTATTCTATAATCCTTTATCTTTTACATGTTTCAGTCATTGTACTGTGGCCATGCTGGGGCACCACCTTGAATTGTTTAGTCAAACAGATTGACCCCAGTACTGTTTTTTGAAATTTGGTACTTATTCTATTGGTCACTTTTGATGAACCACTCACTAATCTACAGGGATGTAAAAACCCCTACACTGGTTGATAAGCTGTGTTAGGGGGACAAACACACACATACGCACACACATGCATGCACACACATGCATGCACACACTGCACACAGACACACACACACACAAACACACACACACACACACATATATAGACACACATATATGACAAGCGTCTTTCAATTTGTATCTAAATATCAGCTTACAAAATACCTCTCTGCAGCTTTGAGTCTTTTAGGGTTAAAAAAGAATCAACTTGCTTCCTGGAAAAAGGGTATTTCCTTAATATTTCTTTATCCTTTTACTTTTCCTACCTTCACAATCTTCTCTCTCACTTCCCTCATTAATTTTTCCAGCCTTTGCATTGAATTAAAAAAAAATTCTAACTCCTGTATTAAAATTGATGAAAGGAAATTAGTCATGTTTACTCTTTATGAGTTATACTCTTGTGATTCCTAATATTACCAGAATGAGAGTGGATATGTTTTATAAAATGATTAAGCTGTAAGTCTTACCCTGTGTAAATAGAATAGCTATGAAGATTGTCTCATTAAAGCATGAAACTTGAAGTAAACAATGAATAATCTACACTTACAAACATATATACATGTATGTTTATGTGTATGAATGCAAATATATATTTGTGTTTGTGTTTGTGTGTGAGTGTGTGCGTGCCTCTGTGTGTGTGTGTGTGTGTGTGTGTGTGTGTGTTTGTGTGTGAATGCAGATGTGTCCATGTGTGTGTGTCCATGTGTGTGTGTCCATGTGTATGTGTCAGTGTGTGTGTGTGTCCATGTGTGTATGTATCCGTGTCCACATGTGTCCATGTCTGTGTCTGTTTGTGTCCTTGGTCCATGTGTGTGTGTGTGTGTGTGTGTGTGTGTGTGTGTGCATGTGTGTGTGTGTGTGTGTGCACACGTGTGTGTTACAATGGAGTAAGAAACAGAAATTTAAATTTTTGCGGGAGGTCATATCAATAGTATTTAGAATATCATGTATGATAAACGACATTCTAATCAAAAGAAAAGAAAATATCACATTGTTTTCTCACAAGAATTATTCATAAAATATATAACAATATAAAAAAAAATAGAAACTATATAATTTACAATGTGCCAAGTGAGTGCACTGCCATCAAAGACTTGTCTAAAGGCCATTCAATGAAGTGATATTTTACTTTCAGTACTTTGAAAATATATTTTATTTTTATTTTTTCTCATTTGTTTATCTCAGAACAATAAGGCAATATGTTAAAAATTTATTAAAATTTACAAGGTATTTAATAATTTAAGTGTGTGTCTGTGTGCAGTGTGTGCATGCATGTGTGTGCATGCATGTGTGTGCGTATGTGTGTGTTTGTCCCCCTAACACAGCTTATCAACCAGTGTAGGGGTTTTTACATCCCTGTAGATTAGTGAGTGGTTCATCAAAAGTGACCAATAGAATAAGTACCAAATTTCAAAAAACAGTACTGGGGTACACAAAAGAAGCCGGAATTTTGCAATATTTTATTAACTTAGCTTTACATGTTTACATTTTTATTGCCTTCAAAATATTCTCCATTTGAAGCTATACATCGGTCCAGACACATTTTCCACTGTTTGAAGCAGTGCTGAAACTCTTGTGAAGTGATGCCTTCAAATGGCTCCATCGTTTTTTTTTCTTCACCTCTTTCATATCTGCAAATTCCAGTTTTTGTTACCAGTGATAACCTTTGAAAAAAGGTCCAGATCAACTTCCAACTGTTCTTGCAGTTTACAGCACACATTCAGTCATGACTGCTTTTGATGTTCTATGAGCAGATTTTGCTGCAACTCTTTTCATTAACAATTCCTTGCTCAAAATTCGTTGGCAGGAGATCCAGGACATACCACTCATATCAAGTTCATCAGATGATCGCTGACAGCCCTCCAAGATCAGTTCATGAATTTTCATGATGTTTTCATTTGTTCGAGAGGTTGGTGGTTGCCCTGAACGACATTGATCTTCAAGCGACAAGTGACCATTCCTAAAGCATGAAAACCATTTGCAAAACTTGTGTTTTACTCATGGCAGCATCTTTGTAAGCTTTTTGAAGCATGAAAACTGTTTCAGCCACTATGTTCCCCAGCAGAAAAGAGAATTTCATAGAAGCAAACTGTTCTTTCAATTGAGCCGTTGCAAAAATCGATGAATAGGGAAGAAACACTGCAAAACAAAAATGCACCACATGGCAGTACGTCACCAGATGACACCAGTCAGCAAACTGATGCCTGAGGGTCACATGAAGTGACTTATAGTGGCTGAAGTCTAAACTTCAACTGGCTTATCCCACAGAGAACATTTCCAGTTATTTTTAGGTAACTTCTCATATACATGTGTGTGTGTGTGTGTGTATTATACACATCACCATCATTTTAATGTCCTCTTTTCCAAGCTTGCATGTGTCAGACAGACTTTATTAAGGTGGATTTTCTAGTCAGATGCCTTTCCAGCTGCCAACCCTTACCAGTTTCCAAGCAAAGCATTCTTTCTCCATGGTCAGACACGTTTTCACAGAATATTGGAAGTGAATAACATTTTTTTTGCAACAATAACACAATGTAAAGACAGGGATACAGAAGTATACATACACTCACACTCACATACATACATACAAGCATCTATACACATACATACATACAAACCAGAAAGGAGAAAGCTAATTCGAAGACTCCAGATCCAATCCATCACAGGAACTGTAAAAATCAGTAAAACTATCAAGAGGTTTATCATTTAAGTATATATGAGCACGTCTAGATATGCAATTATATGCATGAGAATACATACATAAAACATACAAATCTGCACATACATACATACATACATACATATAAACAAAAATACACTGTTGTTGATGCTGAAATTCCAATGAAGGAGCCTTGGATCTAGGTTAGAAACCGGTTCTTTCTCCATTGGCAAGAAATCTTGAAATAAACTGAATAATGCCATACATACATACATGCATACACATATACCAGTGACAATATTTCTAATGTTGAAAGGTGGTGTGCTGGCAGAAATGTTAGCACACTGGGCGAAATGTTTAGCAGTGTTTCGTCTGTCTTTACATTCTGAGTTCAAATTCCGCTGAGGTCAACTTTGTTTTTCATCCTTCAGAGTCAATAAATTATGTACCAGTTGTATACTGGAGTCGATCTAACTGACTGGTCCTGCTCTCCAAATTCTTCAGTCCTTGTGCCAAGAGTAGAAAAGAATATTTCTAATGTTGAACTACTGCAGACAAATTTCTGTGAGTAAGATTCTATATGAATATTTTGAATGTTATGATAATTAACACTTATCAAATATAGAGTGCATTTTCTATTTGCAATGATACTACTTTCTTACACAGTGCAGGCCAGCCAATTTGTCACCGATAACAATGTCATCAACCAAACTCAGAAATAAAAATCAGCAGTAATACTGAATAAAATTAAAAAGGAAGAAAAAAAAAAAAAAAAAAAAAAGGTAAAAAGTGGAGCATAAGTGATCTGTGGAATTGTGTCAGCAAAATTTATATCTGCTCTAAATTTCCTTTCCTTGGATAAATTCTCTTTTGCTGTAAGAAGGTGATATTGATGTTTTGGAACAAACTCTTTGTTTGAGAGAAGAGAAAAAAAAATTAGTTTGAGAAATTGCAGGAAAGAAAGGCTGAAACATAATTCATAAATTAATTAGTTTCTCTCTTAGATAAGTGTCAAAACATTGGTGTCTACTTCTTATTGTATACAACGTTACTGAAAATCTTAACCTTCATTGTAACATTATTTATGATTTTTCAAAAGAGAATCTGTTGTGTAAGCTGGTCATTCATTGGTTGTTTATTGTAAGGGAACCAACCATCATACAAGAAATCGACTCCACTTTTCTCATTAATGAAATGTATTAAATGGAGTGAAGTACATCGTACATTTATTTAATTCGATTTTTGTCATTTCAACTATAAAACCTTATTAATATTTGTGGATATATATCTTAATAGCGGTTAACATGCTGGGCGAAATCATTAACATGTTGGACAAAATGCTTAGCAGTATTTCATCCACCTTTACATTCTGAGTTCAAATTCCACCTTTCATCCTCTTGGATTCAATAAAATAAGTACCAGTTGAGCACTTGGGGTCAATTTAATGAACTGTCCCCTCCCCTGAAATTGCTGGCTTTGTGCCAAAATCTGAAACTAATATTTGTGGATATCCCGATTTTTACTGAAGCTCTTAAATGTGAAGTAATTAAGGGTCTACTAATTACACTAAATTATCGATATTACAAAAAAAGAAAAGTAAAGCAGTTAGTTAGAAAATCTCTGTAAGAGCTAGAAGTTGTAACTATACTGAGAACATGGCTGTTCAAGAAGAACCAATGTTACTAACATTTTAATCCCAAAAGGACGCATTCTCCAGCTGGTTATTCAATGCAATCTGCACCCTATATAGATTGCAAGCAAGACAGCAATCTCTCCTTTCAATATATATTGCATGTAGATTGCTGCATAACCAGCTCTAGGAGGCGTCCTCTTGGGGTTAAAAATGGTAGTAACATCGGTTCCTACAGAACAACCATGTTGAAGTGGTGGCAAAAGAAGAAAACATTTTGGGAAAAAGAGCAGCAGGAGTAACTTTAATTCATAGTTTATTTGTTGTGATGAAAGAATGGTAATTAGTATATTGTGTGGTGAACAGAATGCAAGCGTTTAGGTCTATGGCTTGCCACAAAATATTGTGTTGAGTTAATCTACATGAATGTTCAAAATTAAAGTTGATGGTCTTCAAAATTTTGTTCTTGTTCGTGAGGGATACCAGTTTTGCAGAGAGGCAATATTAAGATGAAATTTGTTTTGGCTAAAGAAAAAACCCCACAATGCATTAAATGGAATTTAAACTATCTGGAGACATCTAAAACACAAAACTGAAGTCCATATTCTCTCTTTGAAAGTTAATTATCATAGACGAAGATTCACATACATTTAAGACAACCAAAATTAGAATTATATGCAAGGTATTTGGAAAATAAACATGATTTGTGAAAAGTGTAATAGATGCACACCAGAAATTTTTGCTTGTTGCCATGAATTTTAGTTTGGAGAGTTTAAATCAGTTTCACATTTAAAGGTTTTGGACAAAACCATTCTGGAGCCGGGAGTTACATAAAGCAACTCAATGACTAACTCTTTCAGGAATACCAATAAGCATAATGCAAAATCCGTTAACTTTGTGGAAATCAAAACTTTGGGGAAATGATGCTGAAAGGTTTATACTCTCAGTTAAAGGGCTGTGCAGTTTCCAATATATCTAACAAATATATCCAATTTGTATCAATCAGATATAATTATTTAATGCAATTATTAGTATGATATTAGTGCTGCTGGCTTCAATTTTGTTGCCAGTATGAAACATATCATCAAGGCTATATAATGCAACAGTTTGGTGTCAGACAATAAATTGTTTAAACATATATCACACAGGCAGAGACGCAAAAACACATTTCAAATTTTCAGCTATCATTTAGAGCTCACTTTCATTTTCGATAACTTCTTAATGACTGAATCTTTCATAAGAACTTATAAGACACTTAAAACGTTTCATACAATATTGCCGGAGGAGCAATTTCTTTGATGATTAACCACTAAGAATAAAGTAGAGTTTCAGATGAATCGATACTAAAACAACTAATTAATTAAAAATATGTATGGCCATCTCTCTATCTTCTGTATTATATATATATATATATATATATATATATAGATATATATAAAATAGTGTACATTCAAACACAAGAGAAGGTGCCTGTTGAAGGCAGC
>NC_068990.1:74026249-74036238 GCF_001194135.2 Octopus bimaculoides
GCTAGAAGAAGTAGTCAAAACAACCAAAACCACATTTAAGAGCAATTTTGAAGGGAATGAAAAATAAAAACTTTTACTTTGTTATTTCATTACAGTCATACCTAGGTTTCAAATTCTTTTTGATTGCTTCTTCTAGCATGTAAAGTTGCCTGTCGAAGGCAGCTTCTCTTGTGTTTAAATGTACACTATTTTATATTGAGAATATGTTGTCTATTGACTTTTTATATATGCTAGGCCACTGGTAATGAAATTTCTAAAAAGAAACTCACTACTCTATATTTTACGTGCATATATCTATATATATATATATATAAAGATACATACATACATACATGCAGATGGAGAAAAAGAGTGATGCAGGAGTGGCTGTATTGTTAAGAAGTTTGCTTCTCATTCATTTGGTTTTCAATCCAGTTCTACTGTGTTATACTTTGGGTAAGTGTCTTAAATAAACCCAGGCTAACCAAAGCCTTGAGAGTCTATTTGATAGACAAAAAGCCTCCTGTATATATGTGTGTATGTGTATATATATATATCATCATCATCATTTAACGTCTGTCTTCCATGCTGACAGGAACTGGCAAACCACAGAACTGCACCAAACCCCACTGTCTTGGCATGGTTTTCATACCTGGATGCCCTTCTTAACACCAACAACTTTACAGAGAAGACTGGGTGCTTTTCAGTAGAACCATGAATATATGTAATGTATGTGTGTGTGTGTGTGTGTGTGTGTGTGTGTGTGTGCACCTGCATGTTTGTTTGAGTGTTTGTGTCAACATCATGTAAATGAATGTCATTCATTGACATTATTCTGTGAAATCATGCCTGGCCATGGGGAAATATTAGTCTACATGGAAGCAGATAAATGTAAGAAAGGCATCCAGCTGTAGAAAATCTGCCTCAGTAAACTGTCCGACCAATGCAAACATGGAAAAGTGGAAATTAAAATGATGATGGTGACAATGAAGATGATGTTGGATAAAATCTCATGTCACCTACAATACATAAGGGCAAAAATGAAAATGAGAAAATAGCTATAGAAATAAGCTTCTTCTCCTATTTCTTCTAATTGCTATGCCTACTATATATATCCTTATTTAAATTAAATATATAAATTTATTCAATATTAAGCAATGTTAATCACCAGAAAATGTTTAACATAAAATAGAATTGTCAGAAATTCAATAATTGAAGTCAAAACGCCAACAAATTTGCAGAAATGGTAGAACATCAAACTAACTATTTTGCAGAATTTGGTTACATTCTTTATGTTTTGGAGTTCAAATCCTGATGAGATCAACTTCAGTTTTCATCGTGCCATTGTGGGGTATAACTATTAGACTATAGTCTCTCCCCACAAAATCTATGGTGTTTTGGCCATAAACAAAATAATTATACTCAAAATCATGACTTTACTTTTATCATATTTGTGTATATTTGCTTCCCAACTACATGGTTCTGTGTTCAGTACCACTGCATGGCACCTTGGGCAGGTGACACCTACTGTAACTTTGTTCCAACCAGGGCCTTGTAAGTCGCTTTGTTAGGACCTAAAAAAGTCCATTATATATATATATGTGTGTACAAAAATAAGAGGAATGACCAGCAAAAGTGGACTCCTATATGCTAGAAATATATGCCGAATCATCTAACCACGAAAAATATGTTCTCAGTAAAAATTTAGCGACACAACAGACTGTAAAAGGGCAAGACAAATGAAAAAATACTAAATGAAAAAAAAACGATTAACCTACGTACCATGGTTTCACCTGTTAAAATTTACATAAGTAAATATCTGCAGGATCATCAGCGTAGTCTGTCGATTTGTAAAATATAATTTCCAGAACCAGACACAAGACGTCCACCCGAAAGGTATGTGTGTGTGTTTACATTTGTCCCCCACCACTGCATGACAACTGGTGTTGGTTTGTTTATATTCCTGTAACTTAGCAGTCTGGCAAAACAGACCAACAGAATAAGTACCAGGCTTTAACAAAAAGTACAGGGGTCGATTCGCTCGCCAAAAATCCTTCAAGTATAACTCCAGTCCAGTGACTTGGACATAAAATATTGATTTCAAATTTTAGCATAAGGCCAGAAAGTTCGGGGGTGGGGGTGGCTAGTAAATTACACGAACCCCAGTACTCAACTGGTACTTATTTTATCAACTTTGAGAGCATGAAGGGCAAAGTAGACCTAGACAGAATTTGAACTCAGAATGTAAAGATGGACAAAATGCTGCTAAACATTCTGCACAACATAGTAACATTTTTGCCCGTTCTCCATCTTCTTAGGGCATAAGATATTAATTAGCAAATTTAGATTGGTACAAGACAGAAAAAACTGAAAATAGAAACTACTGCTTTCCTTTGAGCTCTTGAAATCTTGAACTCTATTATTAAGCCTTAATATGTAAGGCGGTGAGCTGGCAGAATCATTATTACATCAGACAAAATGCTTAGTGGCATTTATGAGTTTATGTTCTGTGTTCAAATACTGCTGGGGTCAATTTTGCCTTTCATCCTTCCATGGTCGATAAAATAAGTACCAGCTGATTACTGGGGTTGGTGTAATTGACTTCCCCTTCTCCCGAAATACGCTGGCCTTCTGCTAAAATTTGGACTATCATTAAGCCTAAATATGTTCAGTATCACTCAGTATGAAAATTTTAAAATACAAATTATTTTTTGGAGGTAATTAATTGCAATTAATGAATATTGAACTTCATTCGTTAGCCAATTAGTGCATGAATTTTATTTTTCATTTTACAAAATAATTATGAACAATATTTAATAATGCATAATTTTCTGTCATGCTCTGAAGATAAAGAGCATTAATGGATTAAATGAGAAATAGTAAATATGGAAATATTGTTGCTGCTGTTGTAACAATACCAACAGTTGGTAAGGGCTATGTTACTAATAACAGGATTAGTCATAGTAGTAACAATAGTTTCAGTAAAAGTAGTATAGGTAATAGTAATAGTAGTAGTAGCAGCAGTAGTAGTAGTAGCAGCTGTAGCAGCAGCAGTAGTAGTAGTGATGGTGGAGGTGGTGGTAGTAGTTGTAGGCAGTAGCAGCAGCAGCAGCAGTAGCAGCAATAGTAGTAGTAGTAGGCAGCAATAGTAGTAGCAGCAACAGCAGTAGCAGCAATAGTAGTAGTAGCAGCAACAGCAACAGTAGCAGCCGCAGTAGTAGTAGCAGCTGTAGCAGCAGCAGCAGCAACAGCAGTAGCAGCAGCAGCAGTTGTAGTAGTAGTAGTAGTGTTGAACATATGACCTTTGTAGACAATCCCATAAGAGTACCATGACATGTTGTCTAATTTGACTGAAATAGCAGGCAAATCTTCCTGAAATAACAACTTATTGTGTTGAAAAGGGAGAAAGAGAAAGTGAGAGAGGGAGAGAAAAGGACAGAAAGAGAGTGAGAAAGAGAAAGATATGATATAGAAAAGCATTTGATAATGTAGACTTGAAATGCAATAACATGGAAGAGGATGGCATTGTCATAATAATAATGTAAGCTATTATGGTGATAATGATGATGGACATGTTAAAATGTTGATACTGAATACATGAATGGCATTTTAGGTCTAGTAAAACCAGTTATGCTATGCTTCATTGATGATGTTAACTAAACCTGAAACATATCTTAAGGCATTATCGAATTTAACCAAATATCTGACCGGGCCCCAATGTTAGATGATATTTTTAATCAATTTTAAATCATTTTAATTTAAGTGTTGTTTCCCCCTGTTTTCCTCAACCAGAATTAATCGTTAACATATTTGCAGCTATGTTGTTTCTGTTAATTTTGAAAATATTAAAGATTCCAGTAGCATAACATTGTCATTATTTAGTTGGGATTTAGAACATGAATTAGGTTTTTGATGGAAAGTTTTAACTAAGATCACTTTAAAACAAGAATTTTGTATCATGGAACCAGGGTGGTCTCAGGCAGGTTCATATCAAAAGAGTTTTCTATGGGTTGAAGTGTTATTGCATGAAGAAATAACTGACTTCACTAACGAACAGTTAACAAAAGGTTTTATTATTGTACACAGAGTTTTAATAGTGCAGGTCTTTTACAAATAATAAGTGTAATAATTACATACAAGGAGGGACATACTGCTTGTGTAATAATTACATACAAGGAGAGACATACTGCGGTTGGCCCATCACAACTTGAAAATAATTGTGCAATATTCATGGTGATGAAAATTCCCGTCTGCTATTGGTCATCCGTCCTAACCAGCTGAATGAGGCAAGAATGGAAACACAAGGCACAGCCGCTTTAACATGCTGCAATTACCACCAAAAAATTCACCTTTTTGTAGGCCACAAGAAGAAGATTCTAGAAGACAATGGCTTGATGCTGATTGGTTGTTTAATTGACTGATCATGTGAAACAGCTGTGGTTTGATTGTGATGTCTGACCAGCTACCTCGCAGTTCAGTTTGAAATCACCACTACAAGTTTAAAATATTGACTATATCTCATTATTAAGTGGGTAATTTCAATTTTGATTAGTTAAACTTTTTAGTCTTGGTACAATAAATATATTCATATCCAAGACGGATTCAACTTCACTATTACATCACTATTTTCTCTTTGGTATGCATTATATTATGATTCTAGAGGGCTGCAGAAAGTAGTACAAAAAATAACAGTAGTATTATGTAGCATGCTAACTCCATAAATTTTTCTAACATATTTCTTTGAACTAATGAGGGAATGCTTGTGAGGTAATTTGAACTCCTAGAGACAGCAGCTAAACCTCTCAAATCATATTTTACCATTTTAAAGCATGAAGGACATGCTGGGGAATGTAGTCAGAAAGGAATTGTTTGAGGACCAGTGCTGTCTTGGGGCTAAATGACTCACACAAACTCTCTTTCTTCTCTTTCTCTCTCTCTCTCTCACGTCTTCTCTGTCTGTCTCTCCCTTATATACAAACTGCCAGAGACAAAAAAAGTAGATGAAAGATAAAAGAAAGACTTTCTTCTTTTTGCTTCGATCGAGTTAAAAGGAAATATGATATCTTAATAAGTAGCCAGCTGATTGAAATATTTCTGTATTGAATATTGAATATTGTCTATATGTTAATAAATCTTAGAAGAGACTTACAGGCATAGGAGTGGCTGTGTGGTAAGTAGCTTGCTAACCAACCACATGGTTCTGGGTTCAGTCCCACTGCATGGCACCTTGGGCAAGTATCTTCTACTATAGCCTCGGGCCAACCAAAGCCTTGTGAGTGGATTTGGTAGATGGAAACTGAAAGAAGCCCGTCGTATATATATATATATATATATATATATATATATATATATATATATATATATATATATATATATATGTATGTTTGTGTCTGTGTTTGTCCCCCCAACATCGCTTGACAACCGATGCTGGTGTGTTTAGGTCCCTGTAACTTAGTGGTTTGGCAAAAAAAACCGATAGAATAAGTACTAGGCTTGCAAAGAATAAGTCCTGGGGTCAATCTGCTCGACTAAAGGTGGTGCTCCAGGATGGCCACAATCAAATGACTGTAACAAGTAAAAGAGTAAAAGAGTATAAATTTTATATGCACACACACACACACACACAGCCACATACATCATTTATATCTTAATCCGGGAATTTCTTTATAATTGAACTTTAACTAAACAATCTGCCATAAAACCTTAGTATTTCATTGACTTTTAGGATTAACACTGGAATATAGGTGTCATTCAAGCATAATTAATAATATAATTTTGTTTTCATTTTATTTATAAAAAAAACAACCCACAAAACAAGACAAGTATTTGAAGAAATCATTGATTTGATATATTTGTCTATATAAACAGATATTTATCTTAAATATATGTATTGAGAGCTTCTAAGAAGAACGTCCATGGTATCATTTACCCATGAGATAAACCTGTAGCTGAATGCTAATTAAAAAAGACCTTTTGAATGATCTAAAAAGAGAAAGTTTCCCCAAGATTTATATCTGTGTAGCTTGTTTTGTTTAGATGTATTTATATACAACTTCCTGAATAAACTTTTATTTGTAATTGTGGCATAGAATTGCAGCTTGATGTTGATTCATTTGAAATAATTAAGAAAATTAAATTTGCTAGAGACTTAAAGAAATTTCCTTGCAGATTAATACATAGATCAATGGATAGTTTAGCCCACATTTCAGAAATAATTAGACAATTTTATTATATTCTCTCTTATGAAAACAATTTGCTTCTTAACCAAATCTTTTTGAGTTCAATATCATTGTGTATCTCCTTCAACGAGTGTCTTTTTCTGTAATCTCATACCAACCAAAGCCTTGTAAGTAAATTTGGTAGCTGGAAATAGAAATATGCCAAAAGTACATGTATACATTCACATACACACATACACACACACAAACACGCACACACAAACATATACATACATACATGCATACATACATACATACATACATACATACATACATACATACATACATACATACATTCATATATATATACATACATACATACATACATATATACATACATACATATATACATACATACATATATACATACGTTCATAAGTGAGGGTACATATGAAAGAAAAAGGGACTCAACACATTTAATAGGAGTTACATGTACGGCGAGCTGGCAGAAACGTTAGCACACCGGGTGAAATGCTTAGCGGTATTTCGTCTGTCCTTACGTTCTGAGTTCAAATTCCGCCGAGGTCGGCTTTGCCTTTCATCCTTTCAGGGTCGATTAAATAAGTACCATTTACGCACTGGGGTCAACATAATCGCCTTAATCCGTTAGTCTGTCCTTGTTTGTCCCCTCTGTGTGTAGCCCCTTGTGGATAGTAACGAAATAGGAGTTACATGTATTATTTGAAATAGTTTTATTCAGTTTCCATGCTACTTCAAGTTTCACAGGTCCCTAACAGAGCCCATCGCACTCAGGCTCTGAAATAGCCATATATATATATATGAGATATTAATATTTCTAAGTCTCTCTAAAGGAGACTACAGCAGCGGTACTGGATATTAATAGTTATCGCCAAGCCAACATGGCAGTCCAAAAAATAGGATGAATGCTGCCGTTGATTAGCTCCAAGAGGCCATAGCCTCTAGCTAGCTATGTGACACACGAAACCGTGTCCTTTATAAACTTCGAAACTAGTCTAGTCTGCAGATGCCAAACCAGCAAGGGGAAGCTGCTGACCTCCCCTGTTCGAAGGTTATAAAAGACACAGTTTCGTGTGTCACATAGCTAGCTAATCAACGGCAGCATTCGTCCTATCTTTTGGACTGCCATGTTGACTTGGTGATAATTATTAATATATATATATATATATATATTTCGTTTTGGGATTTGGTTTGCAAGATTCTTTATGTGAGTTCGTGTGATGAAGCATATTCTGTTGTTTCTAGGGAGAGTCATTCTCTTTTTGCACCTTATAATTTAACACACTTGCCAGTAAGGTTTCCACACATTTCCTTCTTTATTTTTTAAAATTTTCGTTGCGTCTTTCAGCATTTTCAATAATTGTTGAGAGTCAACAACTATTGAAAAGGTTGCATGATGCAACGAAAATTTGAGAAAAATAAAAAAGGAAATAAGTGAGAACTTTACCAGTGAGTGTGTTAAATTATAAGGCACTAAAAGAGAATGACTCCCCAGACACAACAGTATATATATATATATATATATACACGTTGAATGCGAATACGTCCTTTAACTGGAATAGTTTCCAAAAGATTTATAACGTTGTTTCTTCATACTTTACTTTGAATTTACTAGTGTAAAGTAGCGTAGATATGAAAAGTTATATAGGCATAGTAAGTATATGATTTAACTTATTAAACAAAGTTTAACAAATTCAATCATATTTTACATAAATGGCGGACATTAAATATTAATATGAATGACGATTTTTTTCTATTCATGTAGCTATACAATTGTTTCATACATAAAGACAATAAATTCATTTTAAGAATCTGAGTTGTCAAAAAGTACTGGTCAGTAGCCAAAAATAAGAAAAAAGCTAAAAAGACGTTTGGATTACATAGGTATAGTGTTCTTACTCATTTTTGTAATGAGTTATTGTTCTTGGAGTCATGCCTATTTAAAACAAAACTAAGGGATAACGCTTGGGTGTTGATATATATATATTACTAATATGAGTAACATTCTCTCTATAGATTAATATAAAGGAGCTAATTTAAAACTCCCATATATGAAGTAAAAACCTGGAGGGGCTGTATATTACGGAAAAGGACTACCCAAATAAGGAAGTCCGGAATTTTGAAATACTGGGGACTAATATTTATTAGTAAAAAAGTGTTTAATAGTAATCATAAATGGTTTGTGGTACATAGAATTTTTAATTAAAATGTTTTATGTAAGAAATATATCTAATTTTAATAGATATATTAAACTTGTAGAAGGATATTTTATGAGGTAAATACTAAAAAACGGTTAAGAAAATAAAAATAAAAATTATTGAAAAAAAATATGACGATGAGGTGGGGTACTTATATTATCTACAATACTGTTTTCTGCTGCCCAACGTAAATAAACACTCACACACATACATATATGGACATACATACAACCATACTTATTGCAGAAAAATGTTACTGAGGTTCAAAGCTTAATCATTTTTCACCTAATCAGAAAACAGGATTTAGAACCTGATGTTTTCTGCATGATAATTGTCTATCACAAAATGAAAGTAGAGTCATTATACAACGAGGAATTTTTATATAACAAACGAAAGCAAAGCCTTATGACGACTAAAGTTGTAAAAACTTCTGAAGTTTTAATAAGTTTTTTTGTTTGCTTTTAAACTTTAATTTAATGTTATTAGTAGCAAGATTTAGAATATTATTGGCAAGGTTTTTGCTTTCAGATAGCATGGTTCGATTATCAGAGATGCAGGGTTCAGATTATTTTTTTATTTCAGGCAAGTTGGCAAGAATAGTAGCTGAATTTCAGGATTTATTTTTTATTTTACGTGAATTTTAACTAACAAACTAACTTTGCCCTAACAAGGGCAAGTGGCTCCTCCTGCCTTACAGTGGATGCATTGGCTATTTATGCATTTTTTGAAAATAAGTACATTCTATTTTATTTATAGAAAGAGCAGTTTTAAATTGGTTTATGAAAATTGGATTATGATATAGAATTTTAACATGTATATAAAAACTTCATTAAAATAATGTTTATTCTTCAAAATTTAATGATACAATATTGTTACTGTTTCTTTCCTTCAATGGGCAGACCTGAAGATTTCTAGTAATGCTGTTCAATCATCAACAATGGAAAATAATTCAAATATTTCTTAACAAAAGAATATTTATTAGATTTATTGCATCTCCTGGGAAAAAAAAGTGGATTACAATGAAAAATGTGGGCGCATGCATGATAATATTCTTAAGTTATTACACCTGGAAAAGTATAGGACAAGATTTCTACAGCAGAATTTGCCTAATTCATCACCTCTAAAGGAAACTAAAAAGTACTTCAAAATAAAATTCTACTGTACTTAAAATATTGCAGCCAAGAATAACATTTTTAAAATTGAAATGCATTATATTTGGTAAATTCAAGATAATTTACTTTATATATTACGAGAATCTAAAAAACAAGTAAATCTTTAAAAACATAGTACAAAAATAAATCAACGAATTAATTAAAACAAAAAACTTTTTAAAAATCATGTCTTTTGAAATATGCTATTGGAATAGTCATTTTATTTAGTGGTATCAAGTACAAACAATAAAATTTGAAGTTGTAAATAATATTGCACAAGACTTTTATCACTTGAATTGAAATCCCATTACAAAAATAGAAACATTGTTTGCAGTAGAATGGTCATTAAATGGTTTCTGATCAACCATATGCTCAGTCAATTCTTCTACATTAAAAAAGAAAAAAAAACTAAATCTGACAAATAAAAATCATAAGTAAAATTTATTAGTTAATACAGTAGAATT
>NC_068990.1:74036356-74039067 GCF_001194135.2 Octopus bimaculoides
AAATTAATTTTATTTTATTTCATTTTTAAAATACTGCTTTCTCAAAAATAAGCCCATGTGCTTAAATACAGACTTAAGTAATGTTGCTTAAATAATTCTTTATCCTGAAAATAATAAAAACTATTGGGGCTATACATGAAAAGAGTTTAAGCCCATAGGCTTAAAATCGGATGGGTTTATTTTGGGAAAATCCAGTAATGTTTTTATAATTTTTGTTTTAATAAAATATACTAAATTTAAAAAATGTTATTCTCGGCTGCAATATTTTAAGTACAGTGGAATTTTGATTTGAAGTACTTTTTAGTTTCTGTTGGAGGTGACGTATTAGGCAAATGCTATTGTAGAAATCTTGTTCTGTGCTTTTCCAGTTGTAATAAGGTATGAATATTCAGGTGACGAGCTGGCAGAAACGTTAGCATGCCAGGCGAAATGCTTCGTGGGATTTCGTCTGTCTTTACGTTCTGAGTTCAAATTCTGCCAAGGTCGACTTTGCTTTTCGTTCCTTCGGGGTCAATAAATTAAGTACCAGTTGTGTACTGAGTCAATCTAATTGACTGGCCCCGTCCCCCAAAATTTTGGACCTTGTGCTTAGACTAGGAAAGAATAACTTAAGAATATCAACATGCATTCGTCCGCATTTTCCATTGTCACACACACACACACACACACATATATATATATGAATCGTTAACCCTTACACATTTTTTCACTTTCTGTTTTTTTCGTTCTCTCTCGATTTTTACCCCTCAGCCATTTCTGTGAAAGAGCATTGGGTCAAAGTCGAAATGTCAAAGACTTTTCCATTCTTCCAGAGCATCAAACTAACACACCTGCTTGTCATTCCCTCGCCTGTCTTCATCTTTTGTTTTCTGTAAATTCGAACTATATATTACTATTGTTATTCATTAATTTATCCATGTACCCACACAGCATCATTTATTCCATGTCATATGTTATAGTAAACTTAAGAAACCCTGTGTTCAATTATCTCTCACTTTAACGCTCATTATAATCATAATTATTGTTATTCATTTATTTATCTATTTTGTCACAAAGTTTTGCTCACTCCATGTATTTTTATAGCTATGGTTAAAGTTAAGAAAGCAAATGTTCAATTCTGTTTCACTCTATAGCGCTCATTACAGTTATTATTGTTATTCATTTAGCAGTATGTTATAGCGAAGTTGAGAAATTCAATTGTTCTATCCTGTTTACTCTTGCTCTAAATCTCGGAAATTCCATCTCTTCATTTGTTTTGTTTTGTTACCTGCTATCCTATCCAAATGTTCCATTGTTTCTTCGACTAGCCTTAATTCTCGAAAATTTCACTGCTCTCCCTCTAGGTTTTGTTAACCACTTGCTTTCTCATGTTGATTGTAAATTAGAGGCTTGCTTTGTATTTGGATATGCCACATCAGCTTTAGCTAGGTAATAGGGCAGCCATAGTTTTGCCATTTATCCTCCCATCCCATCCCATAAAATCCCATCCCACCCACTGCCTATACCGGAAGTCTTTCTCCTCTAACCTCTGACAGTCAACTATACAGAACACTTATCCCTCCATCCCTATCTAGTGTCTGTCTCCCATTCAACGTAGTGATTACGAAGCAAATATAATAGAGAAGTGCATGCAGGTTGAAGTCTATTTGTATGTTTACGAAATCTGCCAAACACACGTGAGCTTTCTTTCCAGATGCATAATGCTGCTGTCCCCCATCCCCTCGTCTCACCGACCCACACCTTCCACACCCTCAGATTTGGCACATTGAAAGGTAGGTCTGGTGAGATAGTTGAGATGCTTGGACAGAGACATGTAGATTTGTGTTACATCCAAGAAGGTGGAGAGGAAGTTCTGCGAGGTTCCTCAAAGACAAAGAACACAAGTATAAGATTTTCTAGGTAGGGAATACTGATGGGGTTGGGGGTGTGGGTATATTCCTTGCTGAGAAATGGGTTGATAAAGTAATTGTTGTTGCCAGAGTCTGTGATAGAATACGTAAGCTTAGACTAGCGCTATTTAACAGCACCCTTCAATCATTGGGCAATACGACCTGCTTCTGAAGACCTGTTGAACTGAGTGATGTTGCAGTTGTAGCCAGTGTCAGTGCCGCCTGACTGGCACCTGTGCCAGTGGCATGTAAAAAGCATCATTCAAGCATGGCCAATGCCAGTGCCACCTGACTAGCTCCAATGCCAGTAGCCTGAAAAAGCACCCACTACACTCTCAGAGTGGTTGGCATTATGAAGAGCATCCAGCTGTAGAAATCTTGTCAAATCAAATTGGAGCCTGGTGCAGCCTCCCAGCTTGCCATTTATCACTCAACCCAAGCCAGCATAGAAAACGGACATTAAACAATGATGATGATGATGATGTATGTTTATATGGTGTGTGTGTTTGTGTGTTTGCTTTTACGTTCAGTTATAATAAAAACAATTTTACCTTAATCTGAGGAGTTAATCCATAATTTTGTAGAGTACAAATTTATTATTCTTTAACAAGAATAGTATTTATTGACAACGACTTTGAAGTTGTGGTCAGCTAAGCCATAAACATGTCAGAGAGGCATTCATAAAAATATATTAACTACTATGCTCTACTATATTCTGATATATTGAGTTCTCTATTGTATGACTAGTTTCTTAATCTTTGGATTAAGATAATCAAATGTATATACATACATTCATATATGTTTATATATATATATATATAT
>NC_068990.1:74039301-74041221 GCF_001194135.2 Octopus bimaculoides
TATATATGTAGGCATATATATACATATGTATGCATATATAGATAGATATGTACATGTGCCTGTGTGTGTATGTAATTGTCTTCTAATATTTCAAGAGGGATGTCAAAATGAAGAGATGATGGTCAACTTTCAGAGCCTTATGATGAAGGTTGTCGTTTTTATTTTGCTTGTTTGTAAATAATTATAATTGATTTGTTACATTTAATCTGGCAGTGATGGAGAAAGAGAAGTGTGAACTGAATGGAATTTACTGATTAAGATAAATGCTATTTCGTCTCAAAACCGTTATCATCATGAATGTGTTATCATCAATGAATGCGATATCGCACTATAATGATAAAGATCAAAATGCAACCTTTATTAATAATACACACACACACACACACATACACAATTATATATATATGTATATGCATACATACTGATAGTAAAGCTGATGATGAGAAAATTACATGCATAAAGATGAAATTATAGAAATAATTAAGTTAGAAAAGACTAATAACTGACACAAAATATAATAAGGTAACGATATACAAATAAACAAAAATATATAAAAAGATATGTGTAAATATACAAATGAAAACAAAACAAAATTAAGACAATAAAAAAGACAAAGACAAGGAAAACAAAAAAGAACTATGATAAAAAAATTATGTGGTGTTTTTTGTCACAAAGATATTGAAAAACAAAACGTGAAATGAAAACAAACAAACAGACAAACAATAAATGGTAATTTGTAGTTTGATGGACATGAGAGATAATGAGAAGTGAGGAATGGATGAAATGGTTGGGCCTATATGGAAGAATCTTTTCTCGTCATTGATTCATATTATCTTACAGTGCTAACGACCTTATTTTGTTTGTCTTATGCTAATTCTGCAACTGATACATTCAGTCTAAGAACCACTCATTCCTTGCTGAAGAAAAGTGATGAGTACAAAACAGTGAAAAAAAAAATAATTATAGAATAAAATAAATGAATGAAACATATAACAAACAAATACGCAAAAAACTATAATGAATAACAGAATTAAAATAATTAATAGAAAAAGAAAACACAAAAACAAAACATATATATATATATATATTATTGAATATTTATTCACTCATCATCTGTATTTATTTTAGATTCTTGAAATAGTGGCTTTGGATTGGTGTTGGTTTGTTTATAGGAAGATGATAATGCAGAGAAGAACAAGTCAGTTTATTTGTCTCTGTTTTAAATTCATTCAGCAAGTAACAAAAAAAATGTTTCTTCAGATTCTATATGTGTATATATGTATGTGTATATATATATATATATATATATATATATATATATATATATATATATATATATATACATACATATATACATATATATATACATATATATATATATACACATACATATATATACATACATATATACACACAAATATATATCTATATATGCACATGTACATGTATATTTATATATAGGTATATGTATATATGTATAGTGTATGCATACATATATATATATATATATATATATATATATATACACACACATCTATATATACATACATACATACACACACACACACTTCCTTGTCCTTCATCCTGCCACACAATTTTATGTACATGTCTAAATGGTTATTTAATCTGTTCGATTAAAGTTTCAAATGTGGAAAGCAAAGAATAAAATAAAGTACCAAATAATAATAGTAATAATAATAATAATAATAATAATAATAATAATAATAATAATAATAATAATAATAATAATAATAAAAGCAATAATGATGATGATGAACAAAAATCAGAACAACAGAAATTCAAAATACAATTTTTGTGCTTTTTTGTCTTCATTTTGATTTATTTTTATTGGTAAATAACAAGATGCAAATTATATATGCCAAACGCTATTTTGTTTTCTTCTCTCTTTTCCATTTTTCT
>NC_068990.1:74041433-74043115 GCF_001194135.2 Octopus bimaculoides
ATATATATATATATATATATATATAAAAGACACACACATATATACATACATATATGTATGAGTGTGTGTGTTTAAGCAGAAATATTTTACCCCTAATTGTCATGAATTCATTATTGTTAAAACAGTAGCAGTAATTTTCAAAAACGAAAAAATACAAAAATGTATGCATATTTGGAGAAAAAATATGTATTATGTGAATCATACAGCACACTTAAAATCTTAAGAAAGTGGAAAAACAAGAAATTTATTGCATGTCTGATTTGAATTATTTAAATATTTTGTAAAGTTGTTTTATAATTCTGTGACATAAAATTTCCTTAAACTCAGTCATAGGTTAATACATTTTTTTTTTGTTTCTTATAAAAGAACAGTAACCAAGAGAACTGACCTCATTTCATAGCCTGTATATTTATTATTTCTTTGAAGAAGACGAGGTAAACCCACTCTAGTAAGATTTGAACATAATTTAATTTAATTTATTCAAATTCTTGGATAAATTAAAGTTGTCCATATCATTGGCATGGATAGAATGGCTTCAAGCCTATGCATGTTCCATTATGTCTATCCTTGGTTAAATAACCACCTCATCACATTAAATACTATACATAATGCAGTTAATCAAGGGCTGTCCACTTCTGTTAAATATTGTAGTAAAAAAAGTAGGAACACAGGAAAAATTCCCAATCCAAAAAAAAAAAAAAAAAAAAAAAAAAAAAAAAAGAATTATTGACAGAAATTGCCTTTTAAGAATCAGTAATCCAAATTATTAACACAGTTCTATATTTAAGAGATGAGGAATTATGTACATTATTTACATTTGACAGACATATGGCACAGTGGTCAAGAGCGCAGGCTACTAACCCCAAGATTTTGAGTTTGATTCCAGGCAGTGACCTGAATAGTAATAATAATGATAATAATAATAATAATAATAATAATAATAATAATAATAATAATATGAACTTCTAACTTGTCTCTTGAGGTCTCTGGATGAGACTTGGATCCAACTTGTACAAGATTCGAAATTTGTACCAGATTCGAAATTTCCCGAGACACCTGATGAAGGCTGGAAGGTATATCAGCTGAAACGTTGTGTTAACAACAAACAAGACAAGGACAAAGATCCGTCAAATGTAAATAAAGCCAAATTATTGATATCTGAAAATTATGCCCTGTAGATGACAAGTAAGGTCCGATGACTCCATGTGGCGAAACTGCACACCATATTATCACCATGCTGATATGTAAAGGGCATTCATGAAATTCTTTAGATTTGTTGTCTTCCCACTACTGATAATTCTTCTTGTCCACATAACCTATGAGATGAAATTGGGCCTCAACTGACATCTACAACTTGTTCAGAAATTTGTTGTTTTCATTTATATTTTCCATAATTTTTTGACAGAATTCTAATTGCAATTGGTGATCATTCTTCTTCAGTTCCTGCACGATCTGCAACTTGTTTGCATGAAATTTTCAGTCAAAATGGAGAATTTGATGAACATTCTCTTGGAATATTAATAATAATTTGGATTTTTTCTGTTTGTTGGGTTTGAAGTTTTACAGCTGTTTCTGGGATATCCCAGAAAGACCTGAAAAATTTGGAATTTTTCCAATAATAATATTGTATATGACTTGAGATGTTTGACTTGCCTTAAAGCTTGTTGTCCTCTTTAACAATT
>NC_068990.1:74043125-74043852 GCF_001194135.2 Octopus bimaculoides
ATATATATATATAAATACATCATTGCATATACATATACAGTTACATACATAAAAACACATACACACACTTTTATATATATATATATTGATATGTTAATAATCTTGTTTCATTATTGAATTGGTCATTATTGTTGATTACTTTTTTTTTATCAGTTTGATCTGTAAATAGTAAATATGTATTTGGGTGCATGCAACTCATGTGTGGTCAAAGAAGTTTGCCTCACAACTAACTGGTTCCAGGTTCAATGCTACTGCAAGACCTTGGTGAGGTGTTTTTTACTATTGTCTTGCTTTGACCAATACTTTGTTAGGGGAAGTTAACAGATTGCAATATTACAACCTTAAGAATCTAGGGTTTGCGATGTTGCAAAAATGAAGCAAAACAAAAAAAGCAAGACAATACAAAACAATAAACAAATTTGAAAAGAAAAAAAACGACTGTAAAAAATAATTGATAATGATGATGATGATGATGATGATGATGATGATGATACTTGACAAGTGAGGATAATACAAATGAAGACACTGACAAGTGCAATGACAATGACAACACAACTGCTGCTGATGATAGTGAGGAAGCGTAGGGGGAGGAAGGGGAGGATGATGATGACGACGATGATGATGATGATGATAATAGTGATGATGATAGACAGAAATTTAGTCATAATGATGAGGATAAATAGTAAATAGTAGGATGAGGGTAATGATGCTGTTAGTTAGAGACAGG
>NC_068990.1:74044301-74046547 GCF_001194135.2 Octopus bimaculoides
GATGATGATGATGATGATGATGATGATGATGATGATGATGGTGATGGTGATGATGATGATGGTGATGGTGATGGTGATGATAATGATGGTGATGGTGATGATGATGATGGTAATGGTGATGATGATGATGATGATGATGATGATGATGATGATGATGATGACGATGACGGCGACGACGACGAGGAAGGAGATGATGATGATGATGATGAGAAGGAGGAGAAAGAGAAAGAGGATGAGGGTGATGATGATGATGTCGCTGATGACGATGATGATGAGGAGGAGGAGGAGGAGGAGGAGGAGGAGGAGGAGGAGGAGGAGGTGGAGGAGGTGGCTCATGCGGCTCAGGATAACACTGAAGTCAATAACGACAACAAAATGACAGTAACGATGACTATGATGATCTAATCGCAAAATCTAATCTCAGTAAAAAAACATCATTCATTACACCTGCTTCTTCATCCCCTCAAGCTCAGATTTGTCTAATTCTTCAGAGTTTCTCCATGTTGTTTTTTTCTTTCTTGTAGGAAAGCTGCAATTTTCTAAATCACGTGTTAAGTTTTCATATTTAGCAGCTGCAGTTAGTCTATGTTCATCATAAGACAATAGCATAGTCACACATAATGAAAATGGACTGTCAACTGTACAATAAAACAACTACTAATAATAAAGAGGAAAGAGACATATGTTGTAGTGCACCTGAGCACTGTGTACAATTAGATCAATATTCACATGCATGGTTCAGTGGTTACAGTGTTGAGCTTACAATCATAAGGTTGTGAGTTTGATTCCCGGACCAAGCTGTGCATTGTGTTCTTGAGCAAGACACTTTATCTCATGTTGCTCCAGTTCACTCAGCTGTAGAAATGAGTTGTGATGTCACTGGTGCCAAGCTGTATTGTCCTTTGCCTTTCCCGTGGACAATATTAGTAGTGTGGAGAAGTGAGGCAGGTCTGCATGGATAACTGC
This sequence comes from Octopus bimaculoides, assembly GCF_001194135.2. Classification (NCBI taxonomy): domain Eukaryota; kingdom Metazoa; phylum Mollusca; class Cephalopoda; order Octopoda; family Octopodidae; genus Octopus; species Octopus bimaculoides. The sequence continues at coordinate 74,045,268 of NC_068990.1, forward strand.
TGGTCTTTCACAAACAACCTTAGTCCTTTCTATTATAGGTACAAGACCTGGATTTTTGATGGGAGGGGGACAGTTGATCTCATCGAACCTAATAAACAATTGGTACTTAATTTATCAATCCCAAAAGGATGAAAAGCAAAGTCGAACTTGATGGAATTTGGACTCAGAATGTAACAGCAGACGAAATACCACTAAGCATTTCACCCCATGTGCTAATGATTCTGTGCCTCCGAGGCACAGAATCTATGGACTTGTGGACTCTGTGGACTTGTAGAAGGGTAACATTCTAGGTGCAATCCCATGGTCATGCACGAATGACGAAGATCTTTACCCTTTTTACCCTATATATATTACTGGACTGGGCTGACTGTTGTGTTCTTGAGCAAGGCTTTATTTCACATGGTTCCAGTTCACTCAGCTGTAGAAATAAGTTGTGACGTCACTCATGCCAGACTGTATTGGTCTTTACCTTTCCCTTGGACAACATCAATAGTGTGGAGAGGGGAGGCTGGTATGCATGGACAACTGTTGGTCTTCCATAAACAATCTTGCTCAGGACTTGTGCCCAGAAAGGGAATTTTCTAGGTGCAATCCCATGGTTATTCGTGGCCTTTACTTTACATCATCATAGTTTTAATGTCCAGTATTCTATTCTCACACATAGAATTTGGTGATGCAGATGTTTTTCGAAGCTGAACATTTTTCCTGTTATCAGCCTTTACCTATTTTCAAAGCAAGGCTATATTTCCTCTTTGCCAGAGATGCTTTGTCACAAAAAGAATGGGAATAAAAAAAACATTGCTTGTATAGGCCCAGGAGGGGCTGTGTGGTAAGTAGCTTGCTTACCAGCCGCATGGTTCCGGGTTCAGTCCCACTGCATGGCATCTTGGGCAAGTGTCTTTTACTATAGCCTCGGGCCGACCAATGCCTTGTGAGTGAATTTGGTAGACGGAAACTGAAAGAAGCCTGTTGACCTCGGTGGAATTTGAACTCAGAACATAGCAGCAGATGAAATACCGCTAAGCATTTCACCCGGCGTTTCTTATTTCTTTATTGCCCACAAGGGGCTAAACATAGAGGGGACAAACAAGGACAGACAAAGGGAATAAGTCGATTACATCGACCCCAGCACATAACTGGCACTTAATTTATTGACCTCGAAAAGATGAAAGGCAAAGTCGACCTCGGCGGAATTTGAACTCAGAATGTAGCAACAGATGAAATACCGCTAAGCATTTCACCCGGCGTGCTAACGTTTCTGCCAGCTCGCCGCCTTAAAC
>NC_068990.1:74047277-74049538 GCF_001194135.2 Octopus bimaculoides
GGGCTGTGTGGTAAGTAGCTTGCTTACCAGCCGCATGGTTCCGGGTTCAGTCCCACTGCATGGCATCTTGGGCAAGTGTCTTTTACTATAGCCTCGGGCCGACCAATGCCTTGTGAGTGAATTTGGTAGACGGAAACTGAAAGAAGCCTGTTGACCTCGGTGGAATTTGAACTCAGAACATAGCAGCAGATGAAATACCGCTAAGCATTTCACCCGGCGTTTCTTATTTCTTTATTGCCCACAAGGGGCTAAACATAGAGGGGACAAACAAGGACAGACAAAGGGAATAAGTCGATTACATCGACCCCAGCACATAACTGGCACTTAATTTATTGACCTCGAAAAGATGAAAGGCAAAGTCGACCTCGGCGGAATTTGAACTCAGAATGTAGCAACAGATGAAATACCGCTAAGCATTTCACCCGGCGTGCTAACGTTTCTGCCAGCTCGCCGCCTTAAACATTTAATGCCACCTTAAATGCCTTAATGCTTCTACCAGCTCTGCATGCTAACGATTCTGCCAGCTCACTGCCGTACTTGTTTCAGCCATTAGACTGTGGATGTGCTGGGGCACTCCCTTGAAGAGTTTTTAGTTGAATGAATTGACCCCAGTCTTTAATTTTAAATAAAAAACCTTGTACTTAGTCTATTGGTTTCTGTTGTCAAGCAGTTGAGGGGACACCCCCCCCCACACCCACACCCACACACACACATGCTGGTGACATGCGAAAAGCACCATTCAAGCGTGGTCATTGCCAGTGTCGCCTTACCGGCACATGTGCTGGTGGAATGTAAAAAGCACCCACTACACTCTCGGAGTGGTTGGCATTTGGAAGGGCATCCAGCTGTAGAAACTTTGCCAGATCAGATTGAGTCTGGTGCAGTCTCTGGCTCACAAGTCCTCAGTGAAAATGTCCAACCCATGCCAGCATGGAAAGCAGACGTTAAACGACGATGAGGATGATGATATATATTATATACACACAGACATACATATGGTAGGCTTCTTTCAGTTTCTCTCCATTAAATTCACTTACAAGACTTTAGTTGGCCTTGGGAAATTGAACAAGACACGTGCCCAAGGTGTCATGCAGTGGGATGGAACCCAGGACCATGCAGTTGGGAAGCAAACTTCTTATCACACAATTATGCCTGTGCCTATGACGACATTAAAAAAAAAAATTTATGCTATATTCTTACAAGTAATCCTATAGAAAATTGTTACATTAGAGCTAAATCTATCTTATGTGCGTCAATGACAGATTCGTTAACTGATTTCTTAACCATTAACACTGTCTCTAATGAGGTTTGTATTATAGAATCTTGTCAAAGTATATTTAGCTAAGATATAAAGTTTTCTTCTTAACTGCTGATATAATGTGGCACATCAATTAAGTACTTTCACTTATTATAGTATCCTAATTTCTTTATTTTCCATGTGGGATGACACCAAGCTCTTAATTGTCTAATAAAAGAAAATCTTAATTAATATTTATTTGTTGACTGTCAGTGCTTCAGGATATAATTCATTGTTCCAGGTGAATTAGTTTCCATTTAAAGGACCTTCGACTGCTACTTTACCAAATCTCTCTCTCTTGTCTCTCACACCACAATCCCCACTCTCTCTCTCTCTCTCACCACTCTCAATCCCCTCCCACTCTCACTTATCCTATTACTTTATTGTGTCTTTCGTCTTTCTCTTTCGCTCTCTTTCACTGTTTCCCAATTCTGTCTCGCTTTCGTTTTTCACTTTCTCCTCCTGTCTCATACACAAGCAGCGTCAGTCTTTGATTTTTTTTTCTACCCAAAACTCTTTTATTGTGGAAGCTATGAGGTTATGAAGATCTCAAAATATTGATAACTTAATGACATTAGAAACAAAATGAGATGAAAATTAATAATCATATTTCCATGAAGATATTTTTAATCTTAACCCTACTACATTGAATTAATAGAATGAAAGAGACGAATAATGAATTCATTATTTGAATTATTTCTGAGTTGAACCAGACAAGGATTTGTTCACATTTCAGAAGAAGAATATATACATTATAAATACATATGTATATAAACATACATACATACATACATGCATACATACATACATACATACATACATACATACATACATACATTCATACATACGTATATATGTGTATATATATATGTGTGTGTATATATATATATATATACTATGGATGTATATATGCATGTATGTATATGTATGTATGTATATATGCATGGATGTATATATGCATTTA
>NC_068990.1:74049548-74050368 GCF_001194135.2 Octopus bimaculoides
TATATATATATATATATATATATATATATATATATATATATATATATATATATACATACACACACACACACACACACACATATATATATACATATACATATATACGGTGGGCTTCTTTCAGTTTCCCTCTACCAAATACACTCACAAGGCTTTGGTCAGCCTGAATCTATAGTAGAAGACACTTGCCCAAAATGCCATGCAGTTAGACTGAACCCTGAACCATGTGGCTGGTAAGCAAGCTACTTACCACACAGCCACTCCTATATATATATATATAATGTGTGTGTGTATATTTCTGTAATATGAAAAAAGAAAACAAAGAAATGTAGCATTACCCATGGGATTCAAATGCTGCATTTGCTGTATACTGTATAGGTGTACTTACCACAATGCTAAATGACATCACAACCCTTGACAGCCTAAATTAGTACACTTAAATTAAGAAGGTACAATGATATACTAGTGACCTGTCAAAAGAGATTTCTGTCTACACAGTATTCAAGCTACAGTAATGTATATACATCTATACTAACGCATGCTCACACACACACATACACATACACACGCACACACAAATGCACACACACACACACACACACACTTACTTATATGTATGTTTGTATGCATGTGTTCATGTATGAATATATTATATAATAAAGGAAGATAGAAATATGTTGTGACATTGCCTGTGGGATTCAGCAGTTAAGTCTGTTGTTCACCATGTAGGTGTTTTAACAACTACACCCAAGTAATGTCACAACACATAACTGTCTAAATTATCTATATGTCTGTATATATATATATATATATATATATATAT
>NC_068990.1:74050692-74060089 GCF_001194135.2 Octopus bimaculoides
CTATATATAGGCGCAGGAGTGGTTGTGTGGTAAGTAGCTTGACTACCGACCACATGGTTCCGGGTTCAGTCCCACTGCGTGGGATCTTGTGCAAGTGTCTTCTACTATAGCCTCGGACTGACCAAAGCCTTGTGAGTGGATTTGTTAGATGAAAACTGAAAGAATCCCGTTACATATATGTATATATATGTGTCTATGTATGTTTGTGTGTATGTATGTTTGTGTGTATGTTTGTGTGTCTGTCTTTGTCCCCCTAGCATTGCCTGACAACTAATGCTGGTGTGTTTATGTCCCCATCACTTAGCGGTTCAGCATAAATGACCGATAGAATAAGTACTAGGCTTACAAAGTCCCAGGGTCAATTTGCTCGACTAAAGGTGGTGCTCCAGCATGGCCGCAGTCAAGTGACTGAAACAAATAAAAGAGTAAAAGAGTAATATATATATATATATATATATATATACACACTTTATTCGTTCTTTTATTATCCTTTTACTTGCTTCAGTCATTTGACTGTAGCCATGCTGGAGCACCACCTTTAGTTGAATAAATCAACCCCAGGACCTATTCTTTGTGAGCCTAGTACTTATTCTATCAGTCTCTTTTTGCTGAATCAGTAAGTGATGGGGACATAAACACACCAATACCAGTTGTCAAGCGATGGTGGGGGAACAAAACACAGACACAGACAACAAACATATACATACATATATTTACACACACACACACACACACACACACACACACACACACACACACACACACACACACATATGAATATATGATGGGCTTCTTTCTGTTTCCACTCACAAGGCTTTCGTTGATTCGAGGCTATAGTAGAAGACACTTGCCCAAGGTGTCATGCAGTAGGACTGAACCCGGAACCATGCATTTGGGATGCAAGCTTCTTACCACACTGCTACTCTTGCACCTAAATATATGAGCAATCTGGAAAAATGAACGATCGGGAAAGCCTGCCACAAGCATCACCTCTAGAAATGTGGTTTTGTGCATTGAGAATTCATCCAGACCATCAAACAAGAGTTCTACTGTGATGTTTTGAAGTGTTTAAGGGTGGACACTTGGCGAAAGCAACTGGATCTGTGGAATGTGAAGAATTGGTTTCTTCACTGAGCTCTTATTACTCATATGTTTCTCACCAAAATCAACACGGCATTGCTTCTGCACCCACTCTATCTGCCAGATTTAGCACCTCTGGATTTCCAACTCTTTCCCAAGATGAAAATGCAGCTCAAAGGTCGCTGTTTTAACACTATTGTTGAGATCCAGAGTGACTCGCACCAATTATAACATAAATTCTCAGCTACCTCACGTGATCCCCCTGGGCATTTAAGAAAGTGTTTTTTCTTGTTAGTTCTTCCTATTTATTGCTCATCCACACACAAAATCTACTTTCGCTGTTAACCTACCTTTGATTCCATGCCACCTATTATGTGTCCACATTTTACACTGGGTACACTGAATGGAATTTCTGTCAGCACCTCTCTGCATATCCATTCATCTGAAGGGATTAGTTTCCCGTCTATTTTCTAGCTTACTAAATTAACTTTAAGGCCCTTTGATTCCAGATTTTGCTTCCACACCTGGAGTTTAATTTCTAATTCTACTCTGAATTCAGCTGTCTGTCTCAACATACTAAACTCTCCTACAAGACATTAATCCAGACCTATACCAGAAGGTACCTAATCAAGAAACAATTTACTGAGACTGAACCTGACATCATTTAGTTCTTAAGTGAATTTTTTAACAACTTATCTCTTTCTCTCTCTCTCTCTCTCTCTCTCTCTCTCTCTCTCTCTCTCTCTCTCCCTCCCTCTGCATATATATGTGCATAACAATGTGCATATGTATGTACATGTGAATACATGTAAATACATACAAATGCACACAGCGATATATGAACATATATATGTGCATACATATAAAACATACGTATACATATATACATATATATATATTAATAAATACTTATGTGTATATATATATATATATATATATATATATATATATATATATATATATATATATATATATATATGCACGCACATAGACACCCTCACATATAGCCACACATATATTTGCACATACACATATGTATATATGTACATATATGCATATGTACATGCATACATATATATATGTATATATATATAGATAGATAAATAGATAGATAGATAGATAGATAGATACATACATACATACATACATACATACATACACACATACATGCACACACACACACACACACACACACACACACACACACGCACATATATACATATATGTATATTTGTGGAAACTTTGAAAATGTCTGAAGTTGGTTAACTGAATAACACAGACTAATAACTTCGATTTCTAGTTCTTTCTTGCTTCATTGCAGAACAAATTAAATTATTTCTAGAATCTACTCTAGAATAACTAGAATACTCAGAAACAACCTGAAGATATTTCAACTGATATTTCAACCTTCTTGTCTAGGTTAACAGTAAGACGTTTGGCTAAGGAACCAATTTAAAAATTCGGAGAGCATATGGCTGAAATTCTATCACTCTTAATTTAGCTTCTAATTTTCATGAATGGGTAGATAACTTGTGTTTATATTTTATTATATTATTTTAATTTTTTTTTTACTTCAATGAGGTCAAAATATTTCTTATCATGTTCAGTCCTCTCTGTGACTCAAATGATATATTCGGTGCCCACTCATTAGTCATGGTTGGGTTACAGTTAATGTCAACTGTGTATAGATGGTGATTGTAGGTGTGGTATTGCTGAATAGTTAAGAAGTTTGTTTTCCAAACATGAGAACTCTGTTTCAATTCCACTACCTGATACTTTGGACGAGCATCATTTTCTATAGCCTTGCATCAACCCATACCCTGTAAGTGAAACTGGGCAGATGGAAACTGTGTAGAAGCCTGATGGATGGATTGTACATGCAGTTCAATGGCCTAGCCTTTTCGTCCTGGGTCATGCTCATTCCAGCTGAGAATAACATTGTGTGTACATATGTCTATGAAATACTCAACCACTCATGTGCCATTTTAGTTGATGAAACAACCGAATATTCATGGATGAAAATTCTGATTAAGATCCATTTTATTTTAGAGGTGCTGACAGAAATCCTCATCAACATCGTCATCATCCTCATCATCCTGTCATGTGAGTTGCTCAGACCAATGCAACTCTTTCATTTTCGATGTCCCAATCTTCCACAGCAGTTTTCAACTTGATATCCATTGTACTCCACAAATTGATTAATTTAATATGATTACAGGTAAGTTCATGGCCATCAGTTCACCATGAAGTAAGTTCACCATGAGGAAGGTTTACTTAGAAAATATATCCATTGGCACAGGTGTGACTGTGTGGTAAGAAGCTTGCTTCCCAACCACATGGTTCCGGGTTCGGTCCCACTGCGTGACACCTTTAGCAAAGCCTTGTGAGTGGGTTTGATAGACGGAAATCGAAAGAAGCCCACCGTATATATGTGTATATATTTGTGTGTGTGTCTGTGTTTATCTCCCCTCCATTGCTGTGTCACAACTCAATAAATTCCTAACAATTTAAAACAACACAGTAGTTTCAGTATGGTCCCAATCTTTATTGCTAATACCTTTACAAAATGCTTCAACTAATATACAGGTAACTAATTTTATATTTATGACAAGATTTGACGGCAGTAAGCTGGCATAATCATTACCTCAATGGATAAAACGCTCCTGAGCATTTTGTCAGGTGTACTAAAGATAGACAAAATGCAGAGCAGTATTTTATCTGTGTGAATATTCTGAGTTCAAATTCTACCAATATTGACTTTGCCTGTTGATCAAATAAGTACCATTTGAGCACTGGAGCTGACATAATCAACTTCCCCACCTCTCAAAATTTCTGGCCTTGTGCTAAAATAAGAAAAGAATATATATGACAGGATTTGGGTTAAGTTTCAATATCTCTTAATTCTAAAGTAAAACATCATCATTGTCATAATCATAATCGTTACTGTCATCACCATTTTCATTGTCATCATCCTCAACATTACTAATATAATATCTGAAAAAATTGCACCAATTGTTGTTGTTAGTGCTGCTGCTGATGAGGCTCTTTGTATACTGAATATGTAAAAGCACAATAACTCTTATTACAGTAATTAGGCTTTTTTTCAAATATATTAATTTTTCACGTCTACACATGTATAAACATTACATCTACTCATCACAACTTTGACAAGTACAGTGAAGTTTGTTTCACTGATGAAGTCTAATAAGACTAAAACATGTCCAGACCTATCTCTCATACATGCTGATAAATTAATATTCATCGTTTAACAAAAGCTGGCAGAGTCATTAGCATGCTGGACAAAATACCTCGTGGCATTTCATTTATCGTTATAACCTGGCTCAAATTCTGCTGAGATTGATTTTGCCTTTCATTCTTTTGGGCATCAATAAACTCTGGGGTCAATGTAATCAATTTATTCCCACCCTGAAATTACTGGCTTGTGTCAAAATTTTGAGACCAATATTAATCCCTGAGTTAATGTATTCATTTCTTCACTGTATAAATTTCTCAAAATAGATTTTTCATAGTCCCTGCATTAAACATGTTAACACTAACTTAACTATTAAAGAATTCATACTATAAATGGTACTTATTCTGGAATATTTTAATTGTTTACCAAGTTCTAGACCTCAACCCAACACATTCTCTACAATCATCACCTACTCTTCCCGACCGGCCCTACACCATTTTATCAAGGGTGGTCATAGTATCGTAAGGGTTAAAATGTTTAGTTGAGGTATCCCCAGCCATATTCTATTGTATGAAGAAGCCTGAGAAACATGATAATCATTCAATTAAATTAACCCCATTTTTTGATTGATGCTTTATTTTATAAACTCTTGGAAAGATGTAAGTCAAATGTGACCTTGACAGGATTTGAATTCAGAATGTAAAGTACTGTAACTGAATACCACATGTTCTCTAATGATTTTGCTAATCCTCTACCTTAATTTGCCTTGTGTTAGCTATGCTGCTTTTAGGATTTAAATATTGAAAACAGCAATGGCTACTTCTCTTTCTGACTTCATTTTATCCTTGTATTTTTTCTCTTCATTTAAAGTATATTTTAATTTTGAATGAATTATATTTAAAAACTTCGAATTTATTTATAAGCACATATACACTTATAACAGTCAGAGCTGTACACACACTCACATATACAGGGATGTACTGAATTGCCTTCACAAGCTTATCTACGTGTATAAATGGAATTTTGCCATTAGTTACACTGTCTACATTTTAAAAGATGGTAGAACTGTCACTTTAGAAATGATCTCAATATGAAACAATTTTGAAGCTGATGAGTCATTAAACTCTTACAGATTACAATATAATTAATTATCTTACAAGTAGGATTTATTGTAATTAAACAGCCATGCTATGCGTTAATTGCAGCAACATGTGCTACATGCATATTTTTACAATAAAAGTATCTCAATTTTCTTAAGAAAATAAGACATGTCAAAAACGAATTAATTTTCTAATTTATAATATGAATAATTTAAAAATACAAGCAATTAGAAGCAATGAACAGCAGGAATCTCTACAAGCAAAAACATATTTTATTTTATTACTTTAACATCACAAGAGTTATGTAATTAATAACTTAATTACTTCAATGAAGAAAACATTAAGATTTTTAATTAATTTATTATTAAGCTAAGATTTCTCAAAAAATAAATTTGTATATATATTGTATGTAAATATGGACAACTGGAGAGATAAAATATTAAGTGAAACACAAAAATAAGTGTCAGGTGGGATTGCACACCATTTTGTTTTTTCTGTTTCATATAGCATCTATGTCCATGTTTATATTCAATGCATATTAATGTATTAAGATTTTTGTTTTCTAACATCTGCTTTCTATTGAACAAACCTCATGGTAATAACTGGAAAAAATTATATTTTATGAATGAATTAACTACTAAGATATTTGGAGTAGAGTGATAGATATTTTAAGTACAGATTTGTGACAGAAAAGAGGAAGAGTAAGAAAATCTGAAACATAAACTTCTAATGATTACTTTATATTTAATTTTTCAATATTTTTCTGCAAACAAAATGCACATAATTTTATCAGCACAAATAGATCTTGATGATAGAAGCTTTTAGGATTTGAAACAAGAATGTTATGGTTTCTAAAAGAACACTCTATCACAAAGTAATCATGGACAATTCAAGTGGAAAATATTGTCAGAAATAAGCTGAGGCCCTTTCCTCAATGACTTCTTTGATTGTGACAATGTTAGTATTGATTTGTGGCAAGTTTGTTGTTGGTGAAGAATGGCTCATTACTTAAAGACTTTTCATGGATGAGCAGCCGATGTATTGCAGCCAAGTGTTTTCAGAAAGGCACATGGATATTTGGCAATGTTAAGCCAAAGGCTTTTACAGAACTGATCTGTGAAAGAGCAAGGACTCTTCCGTTCTTAAGGAGATTGGTGAAATGTCATATTGTAGCAACAGTGACTTCTATGATTGATTCATTTGTGTTAAAAAGACTGGAGACTTTACGAGAATTGCTAAATACGCAACAGCAACTATTTGACATTTTCTTAACCTTTATTGCTGTCAAACTCTCTTCAGATTCATTTAAAAGTGAAAGAGAAATGAAAAAGTTCAGATATTTTGAAAAGATGTTTATGAAAGAGGAATAGAAATATTCAGATGTATTTTAAAAGTTTTATTTCATTACTTTTGTTTAGACTAAAAGATCCTGAAACAAAAGTTACTTTCTAGAAGAAAACTGAAAGTTATTTGAATTAAAATTCTATAATTAAGACTGACAGGACTATATTAGATATTTCAAGAAAAAAAAACAAGCTAGAAGTACACGCATTATCATAATGTTCAAAATTACTTCTAGTATTTCAACTTTACCTGCTTTTTAAGATTTGAAGCTGAATATAATTATAGATATGTGTGCGTAAAAGGATATGTGTATGTTTCTTTTTTTCACAGATTATTTTGGAGTGAAGTTTATATGCTAATAGATATAATTAAAATACAGTTGAAAGATTAGAGGAAAGAACTGAACATTGGGCAACATATTTATTTGAATCTTAAACTTATCTTTTAGATAATGAGTTCAAATTCTAGCTGTTTAGACTTTAATTTTTCCAAACCTAAACAATGAATATCATCTGTATTAATACAGTTATGTTCTGTAAAGTTTCAGATATGTATATGTGGCTGTGTGTATATGAATGATTTTATAAACTTAGAGTAATTTTGCCTTGAAATGTATATACGAATAAATATAATTAAATATGATTGAGAAAGTGTAGGAGATGTTACATGATTATTAAGTAAATCATGTAACATCTTTTTATTTTATTTAAATTTTAAGAATGTCACTTATAGTTAGGTGGTCCACAATATTCACTCTTATTCCCTTACATAGTAAGTTAAAATCTTGACTGTTTAGTCATAAATTTTTTATACATAATGTACATCAATGTATAATAGGACCTGATGTTAGGTTCAGATATTTTATATCTATATGGTACACCAAAACCTCTTACATTTTACCTTTACTATTACTGATAGCAGCTGTCTAGTTATTTGTTAGACTATTGAATTTCAATAACTACAATGTTGCTATAGATTTCATTCCAAATAGGGTCACTGCACTAAGAATGAACAACGCAAGAAAATCTCATCTCATCTTCTTCACTTGCATATTCCCAAGAGGGATGGTGGGGGCAGAGTTCATATGTACACTTTACATCAAGTCTTGTCAGAAGCAGCCATCTCCAGTTGACTTGGCTGGATCACCAATAAGACCACCTAAGCTCATGGTTGAAATCCACCCCTTTTTGCTCACGGTCTACCCCTGGGTCTCACGGTGATTGGTTTTGCCCATAAAACTTGTTCAGCAATTCTTTCCTGGGTCATTCTAACTACATGTCCAATGGTCAAATGAATGCAATTGCACATCCAAGCAACAAAAATGGAGTTTTTTTCAATGAGACTTTGAAGTAACGGTACTCAATAGAGTGTGCATAACTCTGTGATCAGAGAGTAGAGCCACTACTCCTTCGAACTGAGAGATCAGAACTCTAATACTACACAAAGAAATACTTTTTCAAATAGTTAACACAGACTTTGCAGCAGAGAGGCATCCAGGAGCCATAGTATGGAAGCAGACTGGCCAAGACACTTGGAGAGTAAGATGTTAAGAGTTGAAACACTTTCCTGAGTGTGTGGAGAAGGGACTTCTTCTCTGAAGACCTTCTGCTGGTCAGCTCCCCCTAGAGTTTCTTACTATCATTTAGTGAGAAGTATTTGTGGTTTATGTTCTTTGTTTAATTTCATATCAACTCTGATCAAGCAAACCTTTGATCAAATCCAGAAATACTTTATTTAATGTGTGTCCTTCCCTTTCTAAAGATCACAATGTGATTCCAGTGAAATTTCACTGCTATTTCTAGCTAGTTAAGAGACTACATAGGTACTTTTAATCACAGATTGGCATGCATGATTTCTGACTTATATATTCTTCACATGTCACATGTTATAGGTTATTTCAATAATGACAGACTAAGATTAACACATAATAATTAGCTCTCTTTTATGCCATTAAACTTATGAATACACTTTTGAGATGAAATAAAAAAAATCAGAAATTTGAAGATAAACACTTGAAATAAACCACATATGTTAAAATATGTTTCTATATTTATGAATCTAAAATGTTTATTTACCTCTTCTTTCTGCATTATTTTCCATAATTACTTTGAATAAATTCTTATTTGTATTTCACTATTTTTAGCAGTTGTAATAATATCTCTTTACATGGAAATCATAAGTTTCTGTTTTTCTTCTTTCAAAACAAAGATATTCAAATAATTAACGAAGACTTTTCCTTGAATTTTTTGTCCTTCTTTTCTTTTCTTTTTGGTACAAAAAATTTTTTATGACTAAAATTGGTGAATTTATGTAGATTTCTTATATATATTTTGGTCCTTTAAATAAATATATGAACCAGCTAAAAGTGAAGAAAAATAATTTCTGTCCAGAATACAAAAATTGTTACATTAGAATTGTATTTTCTTTTGTATTACAAAAGAATATTTTAGCTTTGTTTTTTTTTTTTTAGTTCTTTTTTTTTTTTCAGTATCACAAAAGCCATGAATATCATATTATGCATTCTGACTTATGTTATTATCCTCATCTTTAGTAAACATTCTATTTTTAACCACCGAATGAATCAAGTCAGAAAAAAAAAACTGAATAAAAAACAATATAATGTGAACTTAGTATTGTTTTCATAAAGATCACTATTTTTAACACAACATTACGACTCATT
>NC_068990.1:74061069-74063554 GCF_001194135.2 Octopus bimaculoides
ATATATATATATATATATATATATATATATATATATATATACACATACATATATATTGTTTATACATACTTCATAAATACATATCTAATTGTATGCACACAGTCCATACGTATATCAATACATGCATGCATACATACTTACACACATACATATATGCAGTCTATACATATATCAATACATACATATCTACATGCATACACACACACACACACATTGATACATACAGAGCTATTTCAACTTGAAGGGTACCACTATGAAATTCAGGAACAAGAAATCATCAACAGGACCTGTTACATAAAAAACAGGAAACATCAACTGACAACAAATGTATGCTAGGCAAAATCCAAACCAATGACACTACCCACATTGTTACCAACTGTAAAAAAATATCATTCATATACTAACTTCTCATGAGACATAACGTGGTAGCCAGAACAATCTGGAAAAAAAGTGAAGGAAAAAAATAGCAATGAATAAAAATGAAAATATTGAAACTGATGAATTGAAAAAAAAACATTAATGGAACCTAAATATAGAAACATTAATAAAATCAAACATGATCAACTTGATATTGCTGTCTGGGACCACAATATTAAAACAAGATCCATATGACTGTGCAATTAAGACGCTTGCTTTACAGTCACATGGAGTTAGCTTTAGTACCGCTGTATGGAACCTTGGGCAAGGATTTTCTACTATAGGACCAAGCTGACCAATGCTCTGTGAATGAATTCCATAGATAGAAAACTGCATGGAAGCTTGTTGTATTTATATAAAAAAAGGTAGTTGATATAGAGAGGCCACTGATGAGGAGCTTACAAATCTAGTACCAACATGTAATATATCCAGCTTTTTACTAATTACTGGTTGGTGGATATGTATAAATCTACTTGTATCAAAGTATCATAGAGCTTGAGTTCTTGATGAAACAACACAGCTACATAACTCATATACTATAAGTAACAACAACAACAACAATAATAATAATAATTTTTTCTGCTATAGGCACAAAGCCTGAAATTTGGGTGAGGGGAGGGGAGTAGTCGACTACATCATCCCCAGGACTCAACTGGTACTTATTTTATTGACTCTGAAAGGATGAAAGGCAAAGTTGAATTCAGAAGAATTTGAAGTCAGAACATAAAAATAGATGAAATACCACTAAGTATTTTGTCTGGCATGCTAACAATTCTGCCATTTTCACTAATAATAATAATGATAATAATAATAACAATAATAATAATAATAATCCTTTCTACTAAAGGTACAAGGCCTTAAATCTGAGTGAGGGGACTAGTTGATTATATTGACCCCAGTGTTTTGTTGGGACTTAATTTATTGACCCTGAAAGAATGAGAGGCAAAGTTGACCTAGGCAGAATCTGAACTAACTCAGAACATAGTGATGAGCAAAATACCATGAAACATTTTGTCCAGTGCTCTAATGATTCTGGCATCATAATAATAATAATAACCTGCTACAGTATGCTGCTATTCCAGAAGGGGTTAACAAAAGTGGACTTGAGAGTGCTCATGAATTCCAATCAAGAAAAGCCAAGAGAAGAAACCCTACTCTGTATGGAATTACATGGTCAGTTCCACTGTGAAACCAACAAATTAAAAGACAAGGAAGCGTCATGGAGGTGGCTCAAACAAGGGTTACTGAAAAAAGAATACTGAAAGACTAATCATTGCTGCCCAGGATCAGGCATTGAATACCAACTCAGGAAAAAGAATATATACTACACAAGTGCAATGGACCTCTGCAGAATGTGTGGGAAGAGGTTGAAAGTATGACTCACATTGTTAGTGCTTGTGAAAGTCTTGCACAGAAAGAGTACACGTGTAGACACGACAAGGTATCCCAAAACCTCCACTGGCTACTATGCTGTAAGTGTGGATATGAGGTTATGGGTGCTTGGTACCAACATACACTGAAAAAGGTAATGGATGAAAAGGGGAAGGCAAAAATCATCTGGGATTTTGACATCCAGACAGACAGGGTGTTAGAGCACTGAAGGTTGGATATAGTAACCTTTAGGAGGGACAAACAAGAATGCCTAATAATTGATGCGGCAGTGCCAGGAGATCAACATATTATCATGAAAGAAAGAGAAAAGGTTGATAAATATGGAGACCTGAGAACTGAGACCGCTAAGATGCGGCAGCTACGAGAATCAAACATAAAGGTTTTCCCTATTGTCATCGGAGCATTGGGTGCAATACCACCCAATCTGAAAAAAGAACATCTGAAAACCTTAGGAATACACTACAATCTAGATGTATTGCGAAAGTTGGCATTACTTGGAACTGTACACATATTGAGTAAAGTACTGTCTGTCTGAAGTCCTTATTGTGACTTGACAAACTGTACAGTAGATATAATATAATACTTTCAATCAACAACCTCACGTTATTGTATACTGTAAGATGTTTATAATAATAATAACAATAATAATAATGATAATGATAATAATAATAATAAT
>NC_068990.1:74063564-74064090 GCF_001194135.2 Octopus bimaculoides
TAATAATAATAATAATAATAATAATAATAATAATAACAACAACAACATCTTTACGAGCATTTATACTGAACACTTACTCATTCATACACACAATACATATGTATATATATATATATATATATATATAAAACAAAACAGCAACAGCAATCACGGCCACTCCTCAATACTAGCACAACTATTAAATTCCATAGTGAAGAGCCGTTCACATTTTAGCTATCCACATCCTCATATCCTTGAAATACCACAAGCGACCCATCATCGTCAGCGTCATGATTGTTACTACACTTAGCACATTGCTACTACTCTTGCCACAACTAAACAATAGCAACAGCAACAAGAATAGCACTAGAAGCCACTCCTCATTACAAGAACAACTGACCTATCAAACAACAGTATTTAGCTCTTCTCCTCAGTCAGGTAACTAAAATTTTTTCTCAGAACAACTCAAGAGATCCGTCATCACCATTTTCATCCTATTCTGCTTCTACACCAAATAGTGAAGAACCATTAATATCTTCCGCCAGCC